>NC_080380.1:53800543-53893388 GCF_014773155.1 Arachis stenosperma
AATTCTTTTTTAACTAATTGTTTCAAATTTTAATTTTTATTTTATTCCTTTTCTTAATTTTCAAATTTTAACTTTAATATTTTTCTTTTATTTTAGTTAATTTTCGAAAACTCTTCTCTCTCATCTCTTTCTATTTATTTATTTAATTACTAACACTTCTCTTCATCGTAAAATTCGAACCCCCTCTTCCTCTCTGAGTTCGAATTTTCCTCTTTTCCTTCTTCTATTCTTTTCTTCTTCTACTAACATAAAGGAATCTCTGTACTGTGGTAAAGAGGATCCCTATTATTATTTTTTGTTCCCTTCTTTTTTTCATATGAGCAGGAGCAAGGACAAGAATATTCTTGTTGAAGCAGATCATGAACCTGAAAGGACTCTGAAGAGGAAACTAAGAGAAGCTAAATTACAACAATCCTGAGACAACCGTACAGAAATTTTCGAAAAGGAAGAGGAGATGGCATCCGAAAATAATAATGCTCTAATGATTTGTGAGGCTCCATGAGAGCTCACTGTCAAGCTATTGACATTAAAGAAGCGCTTATTGGGAGGCAACCCAATTTTTATTTATCTATATTTTTATTGTTCTTTTATGTCTTATTAGGATCATGATCATGTGGAGTCACAAAACAAATACTAAAATTAAAAACAGAATAAAAAACAGCAAAAGAAACAGCACACCCTGGAGGAAGAGCATACTGGCGTTTAAACGCCAGTAAGGAGTATCTGGCTGGCGTTCAACGCCAGAACAGAGCATGAAGCTGGCGTTGAATGCCAGAAACAAGCAGCAGTTTGGCGTTTAAACGCCAGGATTACACCCTGGGAAGAGCTGGCGTTAAACGCCAGAAATATGCTGCAGACTGGCGTTGAATGCCCAAAACAAGCATAAAGCTGGCATTTAACGCCAAAAACAAGCATCAATCTGGCATTAAACGCCAGGATTGCATGCAGAGGGCATTTTACATGCCTAATTGGTGCAGGGATGGTAAATCCTTGACACCTTAAGATCTGTGGACCCCACAGGATCCCCACCTACCTGAACTCACCTTCTCTCCTCTTCACACAATCTAATAACACTCTTCCCCAAAAAACCCTTTACCAATCACCTCAATCTCTCTTCCCCATCACCTCTTCACCACTCACATCCATCCACTCTTCCCCATAAATGCCACCTACCTTCAAATTTAAAATCCCTTTTCCACCCAAACCCACTCTAATAACCGAACCTACTACCCTCTCCCTCCACTATATAAACCCCTCTATCCTTCTTCATTTTCACACATCACAACCCTCTCTTCTCCTCCTTGGCCGAATACACACCCTTTCCCTCTCATTCATATCTTCTTCTTCTTCTACTCTTTCTTTTCTTTGCTCGAGGGCGAGCAACATTCTAAGTTTGGTGTGGTAAAATCATAGCTTTTTTGTTTTTCCATAACCATCTATGGCACCTAAGGCTGGAGAAACCTCTAGAAAGAGGAAAGGGAAGACAAAAGCTTCCACCTCCGAGTCATGGGAGATGGAGAGATTCATCTCAAAGGTCCATCAAGACCACTTCTATGAAGTTGTGGCCAAGAAGAAGGTGATCCTGAGGTCCCTTTCATGCTCAAGAAAAATGAGTATCTGGAGATCCGACATGAGATCCAAAGAAGAGGTTAGGAAGTTCTGACCAACCCCATTCAACAAGTCAGAATATTAATGGTTCAAGAGTTCTATGCTAATGCATGGATCACTAGGAACCATGATCAAAGTATGAACCCGAATCCAAAGAATTTTCTTACAATGGTTCAGGGGAAATAATTAGATTTTAGTCCGAAAAATATAAGGTTGGCGTTCAACTTGCCTATAATGAAAGAACACACACGCCTTTATACTAGAAGGGTCAACTTTGATCAAAGGTTGGACCAAGTTCTTATGGACATATGTGTGAAAGGAGCTCAATGGAGAAGAGACTCAAAAGGCAAGCCAGTTCAATTAAGAAGATTGGACCTTAAGCCTGTGGCTAGAGGATGGTTGGAGTTCATACAACGCTCAATCATCCCCACTAGCAACCGATCCGAAGTTACTGTGGATCGGGCCATCATGATCCATAGCATCATGATTGGAGAGGAAGTGGAAGTTCATGAAGTCATCTCTCTAAAACTCTACAAAGTAGCCGAAAAGCCCTCCACCTTGGCAAGGCTAGCTTTTCCTCATCTTATTTGCCATCTATGCTACTCAGCTAGAGTTGTCATAGAAGGAGACATCCCATTGAAGAGGACAAGCCCATCACTAAGAAAAGGATGGAGCAAACAAGAGAGGCCATCCATGGATCTCAAGAGATGCATGAGGAAGCTCATCATCAAGAAATCCCTGAGATGTCTCAAGGGATGCACTTTCCTCCAAACAACTATTGGGAACAACTTAACATTTCTCTAGAAGGATTGAGTCATGACATGAACCAATTAAGGGTGGAACACCAAGAGCACTCCATCATTCTCCATGAAATTAGAGAAGATCAAAGAGCTGTGAGGGAGGAGCAACAAAGGCAAGGAAGAGACATATAGGAGCTCAAGGACGCCATTGTTCCTTCAAGGAGAAGGCGCCACCATCACTAAGGTGGACTCATTCCTTGTTCTTAATTCTCTATATTTTTATTTTTATGCTATATGTTTGTCTATGTTTGAGTCTTTACTTCATCATCATTAGTATTTAGTGTCTATGTCTTAAGGCTATGAATAATTCCATGAATCCTTCACCTCTCTTAAATGAAAAATGTTTCTAATACAAAAAGAACAAGAAGTACATGAGTTTCGAATTCATCCTTGAATTTAGTTTAATTATATTGATGTGGTGACAATACTTTTTATTTTCTGAATGAATGCTTGAATAGTGCATATTTTTGATCTTGTTGTTTATGAATGTTAAAATTGTTGGCTCTTGAAAGAATGATGAACAAGAGAAATGTTATTGATGATCTGAAAAATCATAAAATTGATTTTTGAAGCAAGAAAAATCAGTGAAGAATAAAGCTTGCAAAAAAAAAGTGGCGAAAAAAAAAGAGAAAAAGCAAGCAGAAAAAGCCAATAGCCCTTAAAACCAAAAGACAAGGGTAAAAAGGATCCAAGGCTTTGAGCATCAATGGATAGAAGGGCCCAAGGAAATAAATCCAGGCCTAAGCGGCTAAATCAATCTGTCCCTAACCATGTGCTTGTGGCATGCAGGTCCAAGTGAAAAGCTTGAGACTGAGTGGTTAAAGTCGTGATCCAAAGCAAAAGAGTGTGCTTAAGAGCTCTGGACACCTCTAACTGGGGACTTTAGCAAAGCTGAGTCACAATCTGAAAAGGTTCACCTAGTCATGTGTCTGTGGCATTTATGAATCCGGTGGTAACACTGGAAAACAAAGTGCTTAGGGCCACGACCAAGACTCATAAAGGTAGTTATGTTCAAGAATCAACATACTTAACTAGGAGAATTAATAACACTATCTGAACTCTGAGTTCCTATAGATGCCAATCATTCTAAACTTCAATGGATAAAGTGAGATGCCAAACCTGTTCAGAAGCAAAAAGCTACAAGTCCCGCTCATTTAATTAAGACTAATATTCATTGATATTTTGAGATTTATAGTATATTATCTTCTTTTTATCCTATTTTGATTTTCAGTTGCCTGGGGAGAAGCAACAATTTAAGTTTGGTGTTGTGATGAGCGGATAATTTATATGTTTTTTGGCATTGTTTTTAGGTAGTTTCTAGTAGGATCTAGCTACTTTTAGGGAAGTTTTCATTCTTTTTTATGCAAAATTCACATTTCTGGACTTTTTATTATGAGTTTGTGTGTTTTTTGTGATTTAAGGTATTTTCTAGCTGAAATTGAGGGATCTGAGCAAAAATTTGATTCAGGCTAACAAAGGACTGCTGATGCTGTTGGATTCTGACCTCCCTGCACTCGAAATGGATTTTCTGGAGCTACAGAACTCCAAATGGCGTGCTCTCAATGGCGTTGGAAAGTAGACATCCAGAGCTTTCTAGCAATATATAATGGTTCATACTTTATTCGAGTCTAGACGACGCAAACTGGCGTTCAACGCCAGTTCCATGCTGCATTCTGGAGTAAAACGCCAGAAACACGTCACAAACCAGAGTTAAACACCAAACAGACGTTACAACTTGGTGTTTAACTCCAAGAGAAGCCTCTACACGTGTAAAGCTCAAGCTCAGCCCAAGTAGACACCAAGTGGGCTCCGGAAGTGGATTTCTGCATCAATCACTTATCTCTGTAACCCTAGTAGCTAGTTTAGTATAAATAGAACTTTTTACAATCACTACAAGAAAAACACCTATTCAGGTACACTTGAAAAGTGTAGCCAAAAGTGAAAAAAAATGATGCCTTAGGCTACGGCTACGCTTTTTGGGCTACGACTACGCTTTTTGGGGTGATTCCTATTCGGCCGTTGCCTATTCTCAAAGGCTACGCTTTTCTGCACCAAGGGCTACGCTTTTGGCATTTGGGAATAGGCTACGCTTTTCAAGTGATGATGTCCAGGACCAAAGGCTACGCTTTTCAGCTTTCATTTTTCCAGAATAGGCTACACTTTTCAACGCTACTGCATCACTTGTAAAACGTAGACACATTGTATACCATAGCTACTTTTTATAAACGTAGCCTTAGGTCCCTCTTTTTTTTTTGTATACTATAGCTACTGTATATAAGTGTAGCCTTAGGTCTCATTTTTTTTTTGTGTACTATAACTACTGTATATAAGTGTAGCCTTAGGTCTTTTTTTCTGTATATATATAATTATCTAATAATTATTAATACAACATAATAGTTAATATGATTACATGTATAATAATTCTGTATTTTATTTAAATGAGTTGAATATTACAAAATAAAAATAAATACATAATTGGTGGATGAAATTGTGATCACATTATATGTTTCTTGGATTTTGAATGAAAGCTTATTTATGGCACTGCCATGTTCTAATTATTTTGAGATGAAGGCTTCTAAGGGGCAGCACCTGTGTGAGGTTTTCTTTATTGGAATTCACAACTCCGTTCAACTAACCAGCAAGTGTACTGGGTCGTCCAAGTAATAACCTTACGTGAGTAAGGGTCGAATCCACAGAGATTGTTGGTATGAAGCAAGCTATGGTCACCTTGCAAATCTCAGTCAGGCGAATTTAAACATGATATTTTATTGGATTAAATAATAAATAAAAGGAATAATAAAAAGGATAGAAATACTTATGTAGATTCATTGGTAGGAATTTCAGATAAGCGGAATGGAGATGCTGCAGAGCTCTCGGACGCCTGCTCTCCCACTGCTTCTACTCAATCCTTCTTACTCCTTTCCATGGCAAGCTTTGTATAGGGGTTCACTATCAGCTGTGGCTACTTTCATTCCTCTCGGGGAAATAACCTGTGCGGCTGTCACTCGCACAGCTAACCAGTCTGGAGGCATCACCCATGGTTGATAGCTACATCCCATCCTCGCAGTGAAAGCTAATGCACGCACTCTGTCACAGTACGGCCAATCACCGGTTGGTTCCCGCTCCTACTGGAATAGAATCCCTCTTTTGCGTTTGTCACTAACGCCCAGCAGGTTAAAGTTTGAAGCACGTCACAGTCATTCATGAACGGAATCCTACTTGGAATACCACAGACAAGGTAAGACTTTCGGATTCCCAGGATCCTACTCGGAACACCACAGACAAGGTTGGACTTTCCGGATCCAGATAAATGCCGCCATCTATCTAGCTTATACCACGAAGATTCTGTTAGGGAATCTAAGAGATACACATTCAAGCCTGTGTTGCATGTAGAACGTAAGTGGTTGTCAATCACGCGCGTTCATAAGTGAGAATGATGATGAGGGTTATTAACTCATCACATTCATCATATTCTTGAGTACGAATGAATATCTTGGAATAAGAATAAGAGAGATTTGAATAAAAGAAGATAGAATTTCATTAATCTTTGAGGTACAGCAGAGCTCCACACCCTTAATCTATGGTGTGCAGAAACTCCACCGTTGAAAATACATAAGCAAAGGGTCCAGGCATGGCCGAATGGCCAGCCCCCTAAACGTGATCACAGGATAGAAGAATACAATCCAGGATGTCTAATACAATAGTAAGAGGTCCTATATATACTAGACTAGCTACTAGGGTTTACATGAGTAAGTAATTGATGCATAAATCCACTTCCGGGCCCACTTGGTGTGTGCTTGGACTGAGCTTGATCAATCCACGTGTAGAGGCATCTCTTGGAGTTGAATTTCGAGTTATGATGTGTTTTGGGCGTTCAACTCCGGATCATGACGTTTTTCTGGCGTTTAACTCCAGAAAGGAGTGTGTACTTGGCGTTCAACGCCAAGTTACGTCGTCATTCTTCGAATAAAGTATGGACTATTATATATTGCTGAAAGCCCTGGATGTCTACTTTCCAACGCCATTGAGAGCGCGCCATTTGGAGTTCTGTAGCTCCAGAAATCCATTTCGAGTGCAGGGAGGTCAGAATCCAACAGCATCAGCAGTCCTTTTGTCAGCCTTTTTCAGAGTTTTGCTCAAATCCCTCAATTTCAGTCAGAATTTACCTGAAATCACAGAAAAACACACAAACTCATAGTAAAGTCTAGAAATGTGAATTTAACATAAAAACTAATGAAAACATCCCTAAAAGTAGCTTAAACTTACTAAAAACTATGTAAAAACAATGCCAAAAAGCGTATAAATTATCCGCTCATCACAACACCAAACTTAAATTGTTGCTTGTCCCCAAGCAACTGAAAATCAAACAGGATAAAAAGAAGAGAATATACTATAAAGTCCAAAATATCAATGAATATTAATTTAATTACATGAGCGGGACTTATAGCTTTTTGCCTCTGAACAGTTTTGGCATCTCACTTTTTCCTTTGAAGTTCAGAGTGATTGGCTTCTCTAGGAACTTAGAATTTCGGATAGTGTTATTGACTTTCCTAGTTAAGCATGTTGATTCTTGAACACAGCTACTTATGAGTCTTGGCTGTGGCCCTAAGCACTTTGTTTTCCAGTATTACCACCGGATACATAAATGCCACAGACACATAACTGGGTGAACCTTTTCAGATTGTGACTCAGCTTTGCTAGAGTCCCCAGTTAGTGGTGTCCAGAGCTCTTAAGCACACTCTTTTGCTTTGGATCACGACTTTAACCACTCAGTCTCAAGCTTTTCACTTGGACCTTCATGACACAAGCACATGGTTAGGGACAGCTTGATTTAGCCGCTTAGGCCTGGATTTAATTTCCTTGGGCCCTCCTATCCATTGATGCTCAAAGCCTTGGATCCTTTTTACCCTTGCCTTTTGGTTTTAAGGGCTATTGGCTTTTTCTACTGCTCCTTCTTTTTCTATATACTCTTTTTAGCTCCATTTTTTTTTTCGAATTTTTCACTGCTTTTTCTTGCTTCAAGAATCAATTTCATGATTTTTTTCAGATCATCAATAACATTTTTCTTTGTTCCTCATTCTTTCAAGAGCCAACAATTTTTAACACTCATAAACAACAAGATCCAAAGACATATGCACTGTTCATTCATTCATTCAGAAAACAAAAAGCATTGTCACCACATCAATATAATTAAACTAAATTCAATAATAATTTCGAAAATTATGTACTTCTTGTTCTTTTGAATTAAAACATTTTTCTTTTAAGAGAGGTGAAGGACTAATGGATTTTATTCATAGCTTTAAGGCATGGTTACACACTAATGATCATGAAATAAAGACACAAAACATAGATAGACACAATATTAAAAACCGAAAAACAGAAAGAAATAAAGAACAAGGAATGAATCCACCTGAGTGAAGGTGGCGCCTTCTTGAAGGTCCAATGGTGCTCTTTGAGCTCCTCTATGCCTCTTCCTTGCTTCTGTTGAATGATTCATAGTAATTTTGGTGTTTCTACCCTTAGTTGCTTCCAATGTTTGTGTGGAGGATAACTTATCCCCTGAGGTATCTCAGGGATCTCTTGATTTGCAGCCACATGTTCTACCACTGAGCTATGACGGCTTATATTTTTCTTTCCATCTCCCATGACTCAGCGGTGGAAGCTTTTTGTCTTCCCTTTGAGGTTTCTCTGGCTTTAGGTGCCATTAATGATAATGGAAAAGCAAAAAAAGCTATGCTTTTACCACACCAAACTTAAAATATTGCTCGCCCTCGAGCAAGAGAAGAAAAAAGAGAAGAAGAAGAAGAAGAAAATATGGTAGAGAGTGAGGGGAGATGGATTCGGCTATATGGGTGGGATTGGGTGGGGAGGAGAAGTTGAATTGTAAAGGTAGGTGGGGTGTATGGGAAAGAGTGAGTGGTGAATGGTGAATGGTGTAATTGGGAGGAGGAGTTGAGGTGATTGGTGAAGGTTTTTGAGAAGTGTGATATTGAGAATGAGATTTGGATTAAGAGAATGTGATTAGGATTAAAAGGGAAGGTGGGAATATGTTAGGTGGGGATCCTGTGGGGTCCACAGATCCTGTAGTGAGGATCCTGTGGGGTCCACAGATCCTGAGGTGAAAAGAAATACCATTCCTTCACCATATAAGCATGTAACATGCCTTCATGCATCATTCTGGCGTTCAAGCGCCCATTTGTGCATGTTCTGGGCGTTAAACGCCCATGTGATGCTTGTTTCTGGCGTTGAACGCCAGTTTCAAGCTTGTTTCTGGCGTTCAGCGCCAGATTGTCTTCTGTGTGCGCATTCTGGCATTAAACGCCAGGATGTAGCTTGTTTTGGGCGTTCAGCGCCAGAAAGATGCTCTGTTCTGGCGTTGAACGCCGGCCAGATGCACCTTCTGGGAGTTGAACGCCAGCCCGTGCGTCCTCCAGGGTGAAAATTTTTTTCTTCTATTTTTGACTCTGTTTTTAATTTTTTTGATTTTTTTCGTGACTCCTCATGATCATGTACCTAATTAAACACAAAAATAACAAAGAAACAAAATAAAATAAAATTAGATAAATAAAATTGGGTTGCCTCCCAACAAGCGCTTCTTTAATGTCAGTAGCTTGACAGTGGCTATCATGGAGCCACAAGATGATCAGGTCAATTTAGTGTGTAGTTGTCCCAACACCAAACTTAGAGTTTGGATATGGGGTTTGAACACCAAACTTAGAGTTTGGTTGTGGCCTCACAACACCAAACTTAGAGTTTGACTGTGTGGGCTCTTCTTGACTCTGAACTGAGAGAAGCTCTTCATGCTTACTCTCTTTTGTCACAGAGGGATGGCCATGTGCCTGAAACACAAGGTAGTCCCCATTCAATTGAAGGACTAACTCACCTCTGTTGACATCTATCACAGCTCCTGCTGTGGCTAGGAAAGGTCTTCCTAGGATGATGCATTCATCATCTTCTTTCCTAGTGTCTAGGATAACGAAATCAGTAGGGGTGTATAGGCCTTCAACCTTTACTAGCACGTCCTCTACTATTCCATAAGCTTGTCTTATGGACTTATCTGCCAATTGTAATGAAAACAAGGCAGGTTGTACCTCAATGATTCCCAGCTTCTCCATTACAGAGAGTGGCATAAGATTTATCCCTGACCCAAGATCACATAGAGCTTTTTCAAAGCTCATGGTGCCAATGGTGCAAGGTATTAAGAATTTACCAGGATCTTGTTTCTTTTGAGGTAGAGTCCTCTGAGTCCAAGTATCTAATTCACTAATGAGCAAGGGAGGTTCACTTTCCCAAGTCTCATTACCAAACAGCTTGGCATTCAGCTTCATGATAGCTCCTAAGTATTGAGCAACTTGCTCTCCAGTTACATCTTCATTCTCTTCAGAGGATGAATATTCTTCAGAGCTCATGAATGGCAGAAGGAGATTGAAAGGAATCTCTATGGTCTCTAGATGAGCCTCAGATTTCTCTGGATCCTTAATAGGAAACTCCTTCTTGCTTGAGGAACGTCCCAGGAGGTCTTCCTCACTAGGATTTTCGTCCTCCTCCTCCTTGGTGCATTCGGCCATTTTGATTAAATCAATGGCCTTGCACTCTCCTTTTGGATTTTCTTCTGTATTACTTGGGAGAGTACTGGGAGGAGTGTCAATGACTTTCTTACTCAGCTGGCCCACTTGTGCCTCCAAGTTTCTAATGGAGGATCTGGTTTCATTCATGAAACTGAAAGTGGCCTTTGACAGATCAGAGACTATGTTAGCTAAATTAGAATTATTTTGTTCAGAGTTCTCTGTCTGTTGCTGAGAAGATGATGGATATGGCTTGCTATTGCCCAGCCTATTGCGTCCACCATTATTAAAACCTTGTTGAGGTTTTTGTTGATCCTTCCAGGAGAAATTAGGATGATTTCTCCATGATGAGTTATAGGTGTTTCCATAAGGTTCACCTAAGTAATTAACCTCTGCCATGGCAGGGTTTTCAGGATCATAAGCTTCTTCAGAAGCTGCCTCTCTAGTACTGTTGGATGCATGTTGCAATCCATTCAGATTTTGAGAGATCATGCTGACCTGTTGAGTCAACACCTTGTTCTGAGCCAGTATGGCATTCAGAGCATCAATTTCAAGAACTCCTTTCTTCTGAGATATCCCATTATTCACGGAATTCCTCTCAGAGGTGTACATAAACTGGTTGTTTGCAACCATGTCAATGAGTTCTTGAGCCTCTTCAGGCATTTTCTTCAGGTGAATAGATCCACCTGCAGAATGATCCAATGACATTTTCGAAAACTCAGAGAGACCATAATAGAATATATCCAATATGGTCCATTCTGAAAACATGTCAGATGGACATCTCTTGGTCAGCTGCTTGTATCTTTCCCAAGCTTCATAGAGGGATTCACCATCTTTTTGTTTGAAGGTTTGAACATCCACTCTCAGCTTGCTCAGCTTTTGAGGAGGAAAGAACTTATCTAAGAATGCAGTGACAAGCTTATCCCATGAGTCCAGGCTATCCTTGGGTTGTGAATCCAACCATACTCTAGCTCTGTCTCTTACAGCAAAAGGGAAAAGCAAGAGTCTGTAGACTTCAGGATTAACTCCATTTGTCTTTACAGTGTCACAGATCTGCAAGAACTCAGTTAAAAACTGGTAAGGATCTTCAGATGGAAGTCCATAAAACTTGCAGTTTTGTTGCATTAAAGCAACTAGTTGAGGCTTAAGCTCAAAGTTATTGGCTCCAATGGCAGGAATGGAGATGCTTCTTCCATCAAACTTGGATGTTGGCTTTGTGAAGTCACCAAGCATTCTCCTTGCATTATTATTATTATTTTCGGCCATCACCTCTTGTTCTAATGTTTCTGAAAGGTTGTTTCTGGATTGTTGTAATTTAGCTTCTCTTAATTTTCTCTTCAGAGTCCTTTCAGGTTCTGGATCAATTTCAACAAGAGTGCCTTTATCCTTGTTCCTGCTCATATGAAAGAGAAGAAAACAAGAAAAGAAAAAGGAGTCCTCTATGTCACAGTATAGAGATTCCTTTATGTTAGTAGAAAAAGAAGGGGTAGAAGGATGAAGAAGGAGGTTCGGTTTTTTGGAGGAAGAGAGGTGAAGAGAAGTGTTAGTAATTAAATAATTAAATAGAAGAAGAAAAGAGGAGAGAGATTTTCGAAATTAATTTTTGAAAAATAGGTTAGTAATTTTCGAAAATTAGAGATAAAATGTAATTAAAATTAAAACATGAAACAATTAATTAATTAAAAATAATTTTTGAAAAAGAAAGAGATATTTTCGAAAATAGAAGAGGAAAAAGTAGTTAGGTGGTTTTGAAAAAGATAAGAAACAAACAAAAAGTTAGTTAGTTGATTGAAAAAGATTTGAAATCAAAATTTAAAAAGATAAGAAGATAAGAAGTTAGATAAGATATTTTAAAATCAAATTTTGAAAAAGATAAAATTTTAGAAACAATAAGATAAAAGATAAAAAGATTTTAATTTTAAAAATTTGAAATTATTTACTTCACTAACAAGAAACCACAAGATAAGATTCTAGAACTTAAAGATTGAACCTTTCTTAACAAGAAAGTAACAAACTTCAAATTTTTGAACCAATCACATTAATTATTAGTGAATTTTCGAAAATTACATATAAAGATAAGAAAAAAGATTTTGAAAATAAATTGAAAACTATTTTTGAAATTTTCGAAAAATAGAAAAAAATGAAAAAGATATGATTTTTGAAAAAGATTTTAAAAAGATAAGATTTTTAAAATTGAAATTTTGACTTGACTTGTAAGAAACAACTAATTTTGAAAATTTTTGACCAAGTCAACCCAAAATTTCGAAAATTTGGAGGGAAATAAGGAAAAGATATTTTTTTGATTTTTGAATTTTTAATTATGAAAGAGAAAAACAACAAAAATGCTTAATGCATGAAGTTTTTAGATCAAAACAATGAATGCATGCAAGAATGCTATGAATGTCAAGATGAACACCAAGAACACTTTGAAGATCATGATGAACATCAAGAACATAATTTTGAAAAATTTTTTGATGCTAAGGAAACATGCAAGACACCAAACTTAGAAATCTTTAATGCATGGAAAATATGAATGCAAAAATGCACATGAAAAACAAGAAAAGACACAAAACAAGAAATCATCAAGATCAAACAAGAAGACTTATCAAGAACAACTTGAAGATCATGAAGAACACTATGAATGTATGAGATTTTCGAAAAAAAAAATGCACAAAATTTTTAAAGCATGCAATTGACACCAAACTTAAAAATTGACTCAAGACTCAAACAAGAAACACAAAAGTATTTTTGATTTTTATTAAATATTTTCGAAAATAAAGTTTGTGAAAACGAAAAATAAAAGAAAAATTTTGAAAAAGATTTTTGAAAAGAAAAGTACCTAATCTGAGCAACAAGATGAACCGTCAGTTGTCCATACTCGAACAATCCCCGGCAACGGCGCCAAAAACTTGGTGGACGAAATTGTGATCACATTATATGTTTCTTGGATTTTGAATGAAAGCTTATTTATGGCACTGCCATGTTCTAATTATTTTGAGATGAAGGCTTTTAAGGGGCAGCACCTGTGTGAGGTTTTCTTTATTGGAATTCACAACTCCGTTCAACTAACCAGCAAGTGTACTGGGTCGTCCAAGTAATAACCTTACGTGAGTAAGGGTCGAATCCACAGAGATTGTTGGTATGAAGCAAGCTATGGTCACCTTGCAAATCTCAGTCAGGCGAATTTAAACATGATATTTTATTGGATTAAATAATAAATAAAAGGAATAATAAAAAGGATAGAAATACTTATGTAGATTCATTGGTAGGAATTTCAGATAAGCGGAATGGAGATGCTGCAGAGCTCTCGGACGCCTGCTCTCACACTGCTTCTACTCAATCCTTCTTACTCCTTTCCATGGCAAGCTTTGTATAGGGGTTCACTATCAGCTGTGGCTACTTTCATTCCTCTCGGGGAAATAACCTGTGCGGCTGTCACTCGCACAGCTAACCAGTCTGGAGGCATCACCCATGGTTGATAGCTACATCCCATCCTCGCAGTGAAAGCTAATGCACGCACTCTGTCACAGTACGGCCAATCACCGGTTGGTTCCCGCTCCTACTGGAATAGAATCCCTCTTTTGCGTTTGTCACTAACGCCCAGCAGGTTAAAGTTTGAAGCACGTCACAGTCATTCATGAACGGAATCCTACTTGGAATACCACAGACAAGGTAAGACTTTCCGGATTCCCAGGATCCTACTCGGAACACCACAGACAAGGTTGGACTTTCCGGATCCAGATAAATGCCGCCATCTATCTAGCTTATACCACGAAGATTCTGTTGGGGAATCTAAGAGATACACATTCAAGCCTGTGTTGCATGTAGAACGTAAGTGGTTGTCAATCACGCGCGTTCATAAGTGAGAATGATGATGAGGGTTATTAACTCATCACATTCATCATATTCTTGAGTACGAATGAATATCTTGGAATAAGAATAAGAGAGATTTGAATAAAAGAAGATAGAATTTCATTAATCTTTGAGGTACAGCAGAGCTCCACACCCTTAATCTATGGTGTGCAGAAACTCCACCGTTGAAAATACATAAGCAAAGGGTCCAGGCATGGCCGAATGGCCAGCCCCCTAAACGTGATCACAGGATAGAAGAATACAATCCAGGATGTCTAATACAATAGTAAGAGGTCCTATATATACTAGACTAGCTACTAGGGTTTACATGAGTAAGTAATTGATGCATAAATCCACTTCCGGGGCCCACTTGGTGTGTGCTTGGGCTGAGCTTGATCAATCCACGTGTAGAGGCATCTCTTGGAGTTGAATTTCGAGTTATGATGTGTTTTGGGCGTTCAACTCCGGATCATGACGTTTTTCTGGCGTTTAACTCCAGAAAGGAGTGTGTACTTGGCGTTCAACGCCAAGTTACGTCGTCATTCTTCGAATAAAGTATGGACTATTATATAATGCTGGAAAGCCCTGGATGTCTACTTTCCAACGCCGTTGAGAGCGCGCCATTTGGAGTTCTGTAGCTCCAGAAAATCCATTTCGAGTGCAGGGAGGTCAGAATCCAACAGCATCAGCAGTCCTTTTGTCAGCCTTTTTCAGAGTTTTGCTCAAATCCCTCAATTTCAGTCAGAATTTACCTGAAATCACAGAAAAACACACAAACTCATAGTAAAGTCCAGAAATGTGAATTTAACATAAAAACTAATGAAAACATCCCTAAAAGTAGCTTAAACTTACTAAAAACTATGTAAAAACAATGCCAAAAAGCGTATAAATTATCCGCTCATCAATAATTATACTGAAAAATTTCTCTAAATAACAAATTACCTGTAAACAATATATATTTACAATGATCCAAAAATACTAGAATAGAAGTTAATTTTGAATATTCATACATCTCACACTAAATTAAGCATAGCTTTATCAAAATAAGCATGAAATCACTTAGAATTTACTACTAATACTCTTCGGAAAACTAAATTAAAATATTATATCCTACATAAATATCTTCTAATAAAAATTCAAAATGTTAAAGTCATTCCTAACTTTTTATTATTAGTGCTCAATCCACATATGATAGATCATGAGAAAGTAAAATAAATAAATTACTAGTGTTAGTTCTTTTTGATGTGTGGAAAATAATCCAACACAAAACTCACCGGCAAGTGTACCGGGTCGCATCAAGTAATAAAACTCACGGGAGTGAGGTCGATCCCACAGGGATTGAAGGATTGAGCAATTTTAGTTTAGTGGTTGATTTAGTCAAGCAAATCAAGTATTGGTTGAGTGATTTTGTATCCAACAGTAAGTAAATAGCAGGAAATGTAAAGGGAGAGGGATGAATTGCAGAAATTAAAGAGAACTTAAAGTAAAGGTGCTGAATCTTAAAGAACAAGAAATTAAATGACTGAAACTAAAGTGCAAGAAATGTAGATTGCGGTAACTTAGAGTGCAAGAAATATAAATTGCTTGAATGAAAAAGGGATTGAGGAGCTGGGAATTCAGAATTTGAGCAAGAGAAGTAAATTGCAGCAATTAACAAAGCAAGAGATGAATTGAAAGTAACTAGAGTTCAAACAGAAAGTGAAAATGTGATTGCAGCAGTGGTTCAGCAGAAGAACAAAAAAAAAATTAGATCTCAGGACTCCAGAGATTAGTTAGCATAGTCTAGATCTCAATTGCCTTCCTAGATCCAAGTTCACAAAGCAATTAAAGAGAAATTAAAGATTGCAGCAGTAAAGGAAATGGAATTTAACTCAATTATGCAGTAGGAAAATCAAAGAGATCTTAAATGGAAATTGAGACAGAAGTTCCTCAATTCTTCACACTCAAGACTCAAACAAAACCCAGTAAAGAAAACAAATAGATCAGAGGAAGAAGAAGTGAATTCTCTCCTCCAATTCTCAAGCTAATTGCAGAAAAACAAAAAAAAATGGAAAGTGAGCTCTCAAGTTAACTAAGGATGAAAATTAAAAATGAAAGTAAACTCTTTTTTCTAATCCTAACTGATGACAGGTCATCATATACCCATTTTTCAAGCTAATTTCACTTGTTTTACTAGTCTTTATGCACTTTCTTGCATCCTAAGTAAGTGATTTGGAGTGAAAATGCATAACTTCTTTAAATCAAACAACCACCACGAAATTAATGTTAACTCATGAGGTTTAAGCTGAATTTAATTGATTTTTAATTAATTTATAAGCCTTGTGAATTTAGTGATACTTTGAGTGGTTGTTTTGGTTTATTGTAGGTGAAGAAAAGAAGAAAAGAGGAAGCGTGGCTTAAGAAAGCGTGGCCCAAGAGAGAACAAGTGTGGCGCATAAAAGGAGGAAGCAAGCATTGCCCTCCACAAGGGCACACTGCCCTCTAGGAGGGCAACATAAGGAAACAAGGCTTGAAAGGCAACACTGCCCTGCCCACAACAAGGGCAGAGCACAAATTGGTGCCATGAATCAAGAAGATCAAAAACACTGCCCTGCCCTCCTCAAGGGCAATATCGGGCTCACCAAGGGAAGAAATTCAAAGAAAAAGCTCACCAATGCTTGCCACAAGGATCGAACACGGCACCATGAGGAAGCAAGGAACTAAGCCTTACTTTGGTGCCAAGAAAACCAAGGAAAAATAGTTGCGTGTGTATCGACCAAGTCTCGAACACGGGGCTTCAACATTGGCACATTGCCCTGCCCTCCGCAAGGGCAGGGCAGCATCTTGTGGTGCACGGCCAGCGCACCATTCTGGCGCACCAAGGGAAGTCTCGGCAGCACCAGCAGCACGCACGGGCATCATTCTGGCGCACCAAAAATTCCTGCCCTGCCCTCCACAAGGGCAGGGCAGCATCCTGCAGCACCAACACGTACGCACCAAAGCACCAACGCCCGCACGCATCATTTTCTGCCCTGCCCTCCACAAGGGCAGGGCAGCCTCCTGGAAGCAAATTGTTTTGGGCTAAAAATTGAATTAAAAATCCAATTTAATTCATTTCTTCACCAAATCAAAAGCCCATCCAAATCTCAAGATCCAAGAATAGAAAGTGTATAAATAGGAGCTAGTTTGATGTAAATAGGACCTTTCTTTGGAGCTTTGAATCTTCACTTTTATTTTGAAACTTTTGAATTTTCTTTGAGAGACTTCACCGAGATTTCTGAGAATTTGGGAGGAGAATTGATCTCTCTTCTTCCTGGTTCTTGCTTGGGCATTTTTACTTTTCTTGTTTGAGTCTTGGGTGTTAAGAATTGAGGAAATTCTGTCTCAATCTCCACTCAAGAGCTCTTTAATTTCTCTTCTGCATAATTGAGTTCATTTACATTCCCTTTACTGTTTCTTCTTCAATTTCTTGTTAATTGCTTTAGAAATTTGGATCCGGGAAAGCAATTGAGATCTAGACTTTGCTATCTAGTCTCTGGAGTCCTGAGATCACATTTTCCTTTTGGTTCTTCTGTGAACCTCTGCTGCAACTCAATTTCCTTTCCGTTTGAATTCTGAGTGTTTCCAATTCATCTCTTGCTTTATTACTTGCTGCAATTTAATTTTCATTGCTTAAATTCTGAAATCCCAATCCTCGAATCCCTTTTTCATTCAAGCCATTTATATTTCTTGCACTTTAAGTTACTGCAATTTACATTTCTTGCACTTTAAGTTTCAGTCATTTAATTTCTTGTTCTTTAAGATTCAGTCCTTTTACTTTCAGTTCCTTTTAATTTCTGCAATTCATCCCTCTCCCTTTACATTTCCTGTTGTTTACTTACTGTTGGATACAAAATCACTCAACCAATACTTGATTCGCTTGACTAAATCAACCACTAAACTAAAATTGCTCAATCCTTCAATCCCTGTGGGATCGACCTCACTCATGTGAGTTATTATTACTTGATGCGACCCGGTACACTTGCCGGTGAGTTATGTGTCGGATCGTTTTCCGCACATCAAGTTTTTGGCGCCGTTGCCGGGGATTGAATTAGATTGACAATGATTATGTAAGGTGGTGGTCTAGATTAAGCATTTTTTTTCTTTTTAACTAAGCACATTAACTGTTTGACACATTGTGTCACCTAACCCTCTAACCACATTCTAGCATTAGAATGTCCATGTTTCATTTGGTTTGTTTGTGATTCTTGCAAGTCATGGAGGCTGGGGTGCGTGAAGAGGGAGTGAGCAACAATACCCAGCCTGCAAGAAGGGTGTTGGCCTCTTACACTATCCCCAATGCAAGAAACTGCGGGAGTAGCATACTCACTCCCAACATTCATGCAAATAATTTTGAGTTGAAGCCTCAACTTATCACTCTGGTGCAGAACAATTGCTCATATGGAGGAAGTCCACTTGAAGATCCAAACCAACACTTATCCATCTTCCTCAGGATTTGTGAAACTGTCAAAACAAGTGGTGTGCATCCAGACATCTACAAGCTACTGCTATTTCCATTCTCTCTGAAGGATAAGGCCACTCAATGGCTAGAGACATTTCCCAAAGAAAGCATCAATAATTGGGAAGACTTAGTGAGCAAATTCCTAGCCAAGTTCTATCCTCCCCAAAGGATTATCAAGCTAAAAACAGAGGTGCAAACATTCATTCAAATGGATGGAGAGTCGTTGTATGAAGCCTGGGAGAGATACAAGGCCTTAATCAGAAAATGTCCCTCAGAAATGTTTAGTGAGTGGGATAGACTCCAAAACTTCTATGAAGGGTTGACCCAGAAAGCTCAAGAAGCATTAGATCATTCAGCAGGAGGCTCATTGCAGTTAATGAAGATAGCAGACGAAGCCCAAAACCTCATAGAGATGGTGGCAAACAATCAATATTTCTTTGCTCATCAAAGACAACGCCAACCAGCCCAGAGAAGGGATATGCTGGAGCTTGAAGGTGTTGACGTTCTCCTGGCACAAAACAAACAGATGCATCAACAACTTCAGCAACAAATAGAAATAATGGCCAAGAAAATTGATGGACTGCAAGGTGTTGCAGTAAACACACAACGCCAATCTCAAACCCCACATGGGTGGAATCAATCTGAAGAAAGTTTTGGGACATTCAATTTTGAGCAACAAAGCCCTGAGCAGGTGCAATGCATGAACAACACTTCAAGTTCATTTCAACACAATTTTCATGGTGATGCACACAAGACACCCTGGAAGACTCATTCTAATTCAAGGTGGGGTGAGCATCAAAATCAAGGACAAAGGGACTTCAACTCTGGCAGCCTCAGCAACACAAGCAACCATAACCATTCATCCAATAATATTAACCAATTCAAAAATTCACAAAACACATATCACCAACCCCATAATAACTCACAAAACCACCAGAATAACTTTTCCACATCCACATCCTACCCACAAAGTACCCCCACAATTAATTCAAATAACTTCCAACAACAACCATCTCATTTCACACAACCACAACCAAATCCAGACTCTCAAAGAATCTCAAGTCTAGAGAAAATGATGGAGAAATTCATGAAAAATCAAGAGATGGCAAGACAAGATCAGGAAGCTGCAAGGAAAGATCAGATCTTGGCATTCAAAAACCAAGAGACCTCAATCAGAAACCTTGAGAGACACATGGGGCAAATGGCTAAGCAAATTTCAGAAATGGATGAGAAGAGAGCGAATGCCTTCCCCAATGTCACTGAAGAACACCCAAGGGACAAAGGAAAAGCCACAAAATGGGAGGAGTGCAAAGCAATCACAGTGGGAAGTGAGAAGACTATGAAGAATGAAGCCATCAATCAGGACAAACATAACAGAGAAGTTCCACAAGAAGAGACAGAGGGGAAAAGTAAAGAGGATCAAGAAACCAAAAATGTACAAATTTCAAAGGGATACAAGAACACCCTTGAATCACAACTACAAGAGAAGAGGAAAAGAGTGAATCCTTATGTCCCCAAACTTCCATACCCTCAGAGGTTTAAAAAAGAAAATGAGGATAAGCAATACTCAAAATTTCTGGACAAATTCAAGACACTCAGCATCAATATTCCTTGCTTGGAAGCACTTGAACAGATGCCACTATATGCCAAATTCATGAAGGAAGTATTGACAAAGAAAAGATCCCTGAAGGAAGGACAGATTGTTGAGATGACAAAGGAATGTAGTGCTATCCTCCAAAGAGAGTTGCCAGAGAAGAAAGATGATCCTGGGAGTTTTTACATACCTTGCACCATAGGAAACATAACAATTGAGAAGTCATTCTGTGACCTCGGTGCAAGCATAAACCTGATGCCTTTGTCTCTAATGAGGAAACTTAAAATTTCTGAGCTGAAGTCCACACGAATAGTTCTCCAAATGGCTGACAAATCCACTAAGCAAGCACTGGGAGTTGTGGAGAATGTGTTGGTAAAAGTGGGAAAATTCTTTCTCCCTGTTGACTTTGTTATCTCAGATATTGAAAAGGACCCTGACACTCCCATCATCCTGGGAAGGCCTTTCCTAGCTACGGGCAGAGCATTGATAGATGTGGAAAAAGGGGAATTGTTGCTGAGAGTGCATGATGAACATCTAGCATTCCATGTTTTTAAAACCTTGCATGAACCCATTCGAGAAGAAGATTTTATGAAGGATAAGGCCAAAGATCAAAGTTTGAAAGAGGCAGTCAATGAGTTAACTCCAAGACTTCTAAATCCATGCTTGAAAGCAGTAGAGATGGTGCAACAAACCAAAGAAGTTAAGGAGGAACTAGATCCAAAACCCCCAGATGAGAAATTCAACATCCTAGATAAAGAACCACCAAGGCAGGGAGTATCTCTTGAGAAAGAAAAGAAGAAGAGGCCAAGAGGATGGAGAAATAAGAAGATCCCTACTGAAGGCTTTTCACCAGGGGATGAAGTGGTGTTAAACACCCAAACAATGAAGGTGTCTCCACAATCATCTGAATACTACACTGTGAATCGGGTCCTTTCACTTGAACACCTAGAGATCATCAAAGAGGAGACTGAAAGGAAGTTCACAGTAAGAGGAGAAAAGCTGAGGCACTATGATTTTCAGCCTCCATGAAGTAAAAATGAAAGATGTCAAGCTAGTGACAATAAAGAAGCACTTCTTGGGAGGCAACCCAACCTGAGGTAGTTTTCTTTTCATAGCTTTTTCAATAAAAATGTTGAATAATTGGTATGCATTGCAAGGAGCTAAGTTTGGTGTTGCACACCAAAACAATTTAAGGGAGAATGAAGGATTCTAAGTTTGGTGTTCCACCAAAATTCATTTAAAAATACATTCTCACCTCTTGCATAGTGCTAGCTCTAAGAAATCAAACAAATTATCCAACTAATTAACTGCTTTCTAGCTTTAATTCCATAACCTTTAGCAAGGATACAAGGTTTCACATATGGTTAACTTGTTGCATAAGAGGCAGTGGCAAGTAATTAAGTTTGGTGTCTCCAACACCTAAATAAATTCAAAAGCCACACTTAATTTATGCATACTAACCATGCAATTAAGGGCTTGAGAAGCAAGCAACTTTGAGAAATATGCAGGACATGAGTCAACAATTGAAGATATTGTGCATCTTAACTCAAAGAAAACACAACAGAAGGAAGAATCAAAGGGATGCAACTTCAAAGGTTGTATCTAAACTTAATCCTTGCTGCTGTGAATTGTTTTGAACATGGAAACCATTATATATCCTGCTAAAGTGTCTATCTAGTTGCAAGTGAAATTGTTTGATTATGTATGTTAAATCTGCATATTGCTTGTCATCCATCACCGAGCTGAATTTTGTGTTGTTTCCCACATGCTTGAATAAAAGAGAATTGTTTGAATTGGAAAGTAAATATCCAATGTTGCATGAGTTAGAATGGAAGTTAATGGTGGTGTATATGTTTGATTAAATGCATAACTCATAAAATAATTGCTGCATAATGTCGTTTTCATTGAAGTGTGATCTAGCTTGCTGTTATAAAGGTTCTTATCAGTAACGAAAAAGCCCTTGAGAACAAAAATAAAACAGAAAGAAAAGGAAGAAGAAAAAGCCAATGTGGCAAGAAAAAAACAAAGAATAAAGGCTGGACACCAATAGCTTGGACCCTAGGACACATGCCTGTGGTGTTCTTGTACTAGGATTTGCTTGGATAAGTAAATTCTGAGGGGTATTTTAAAACCCGGTCACTTAGATCAACTGATTTGGGATGGCCAAGTGAAAGTCCACAATAAAGAGCAACCTAGATACAGAACATTTAGTTATCCAAAGAGATGTTGGGCATCAATGATCCTAGGAAGAAATAGTGAGCCATGTGTCTGTGGTGGAAAGATGTTGAGTAAAAATAAGGCGAAGGCTACTACTGCAACATTAGACACCAAGCCTCCAAAAGAAAAATAAGCTTGTTAAGCAACATGAGAAAAGAAAAGTTAGCAAGGGAGCAAAGAAAGAATAAACCTTATAACAGCAAGTTTAGTAAGCCTTTGAGGAAAATGTATATTATGTAACAGCAACAATAATTGAGTTATCATTATCTGCATAAAAACCCCATGAATCACATTCTGCTATATGCCTAATAAGGATATGATTCTTTTCTTGTTCATTTCATTTTCTCTTAAGTTTTGAAGCTTGCTTGGGGACAAGCAAGATTTAAGTTTGGTGTTGTGATGACAGGTCATCATATACCCATTTTTCAAGCTAATTTCACTTGTTTTACTAGTCTTTATGCACTTTCTTGCATCCTAAGTAAGTGATTTAGAGTGAAAATGCATAACTTCTTTAAATCAAACAACCACCATGAAATTAATGTTAACTCATGAGGTTTAAGCTGAATTTAATTGATTTTTAATTAATTTATAAGCCTTGTGAATTTAGTGATACTTTGAGTGGTTGTTTTGGTTTATTGTAGGTGAAGAAAAAAAGAAAAGAGGATGCGTGGCTTAAGAAAGCGTGGCCCAAGAGAGAACAAGTGTGGCGCATAAAAGGACGAAGCAAGCATTGCCCTCCACAAGGGCACACTGCCCTCTAGGAGGGCAACATAAGGAAACAAGGCTTGAAAGGCAACACTGCCCTGCCCACAACAAGGGCAGAGCACAAATTGGTGCCATGAATCAAGAAGATCAAAAACACTGCCTTGCCCTCCTCAAGGGTAATATCGGGCTCACCAAGGAAAGAAATTCAAAGAAAAAGCTCACCAATGCTTGCCACAAGGATCGAACACGGCACCATGAGGAAGTAAGGAACTAAGCCTTACTTTGGTGCCAAGAAAACCAAGGAAAAATAGTTGCGTGTGTATCGACCAAGTCTCGAACACGGGGCTTCAACATTGGCACATTGCCCTGTCCTCCGCAAGGGCAGGGCAGCATCTTGTGGTGCACGGCCAGCGCACCATTCTGGTGCACCAAGGGAAGTCTCGGCAGCACCAGCAGCACGCACGGGCATCATTCTGGCGCACCAAAAATTCCTGCCCTGCCCTCCACAAGGGCAGGGCAGCATCCTGCAGCACCAACACGCACGCACCAAAGCACCAACGGCCGCACGCATCATTTTCTGCCCTGCCCTCCACAAGGGTAGGGCAGTCTCCTGGAAGCAAATTGTTTTGGGCTAAAAATTGAATTAAAAATCCAATTTAATTCATTTCTTCACCAAATCAAAAGCCCATCCAAATCTCAAGATCCAAGAATAGAAAGTGTATAAATAGGAGCTAGTTTGATGTAAATAGGACCTTTCTTTGGAGCTTTGAATCTTCACTTTTATTTTGAAACTTTTGAATTTTCTTTGAGAGACTTCACCGAGATTTCTGAGAATTTGGGAGGAGAATTGATCTCTCTTCTTCCTGGTTCTTGCTTGGGCATTTTTACTTTTCTTGTTTGAGTCTTGGGTGTTAAGAATTGAGGAAATTCTGTCTCAATCTCCACTCAAGAGCTCTTTAATTTCTCTTCTGCATAATTGAGTTCATTTACATTCCCTTTACTGTTTCTTCTTCAATTTCTTGTTAATTGCTTTAGAAATTTGGATCTAGGAAGGCAATTGAGATCTAGACTTTGCTATCTAGTCTCTGGAGTCCTGAGATCACATTTTCCTTTTGGTTCTTCTGTGAACCTCTGCTGCAACTCAATTTCCTTTCCGTTTGAATTCTGAGTGTTTCCAATTCATCTCTTGCTTTATTACTTGCTGCAATTTAATTTCCATTGCTTAAATTCTGAAATCCCAATCCTCGAATCCCTTTTTCATTCGAGCAATTTATATTTCTTGCACTTTAAGTTACTGCAATTTACATTTCTTGCACTTTAAGTTTCAGTCATTTAATTTCTTGTTCTTAAGATTCGGTCCTTTTACTTTCAGTTCCTTTTAATTTCTGCAATTCATCCCTCTCCCTTTACATTTCCTGTTGTTTACTTACTGTTGGATACAAAATCACTCAACCAATACTTGATTCGCTTGACTAAATCAACCACTAAACTAAAATTGCTCAATCCTTCAATCCCTGTGGGATCGACCTCACTCATGTGAGTTATTATTACTTGATGCGACCCGGTACACTTGCCGGTGAGTTATGTGTCGGATCGTTTTCCGCACATCACTAACTAACACCTATTTATACACTTTCTATTGTGGATCTAAGAATTTTGAGTGGGCTTTTTGATTTGGTGAAGAAATGAATTAAGTTGGATTTTTGAGTGGAATTCAGCCCATGTTGCTCCCAGGAGGTTGCTCTGCTCTTGTGGAGGGCAGAGCAGGGAAGCCTTATTTGGGGATCCAATTAGCGCGCCAAGTGTGGGAGAGGCATCAGGATGCTGCCCTGCCCTTGCGGAGAGCGGGCCAATGGTGTCATGGTGCGTGCCTTGCGTCCAAGCTGCGCGCGCCCAAGCTCCTGGCTGTGCTAAATTGTGCGTGCCATGCACCAAGAAATGCTGCTCTGCCCTCCTTGTGGGCAGCGCTTTCCTTGTTCTTGGGTGAGGTCCCAAGTTTGAAACTTGGTGGAAGGCATGCTGAGCTTTTTCTTCTTGGCTCATGATTCACGCCTAAGGCTTAGCTTCCTAGAGGACTTGTGTTCGATCCTTGGAGGTAGCCTTTTAGCCAAGTGTGGCTCATTTTCCTTTGTGTGTGGCGCCACTCTCTTCCCTTCATGTGCTTGGGTTCGAAACCCATGGGTGGCACTTGGAGAACAATTTCCTTGAATTTTTCCATGAGGAGCCCGAAATTGCTCTTGAGGAGGTCAGGGCAGAATTTTTCCTTCCCTTGTTTCTTGGCCTAGAATTGTGCTCCGCCCTCAAAGAGGGCAGGGCAGTGAAGCCTTGAATGCTTGGTTCATTGTTGTGCTCCCTTGGATGGCAATGTGCCCTTGTGGAGAGAAATGTGGCTTCCTTCATTCATTGTTGCGCCACACTTCTTCTTCTTTTGCCACATTCTTCTTTTCCTTGGGCCATGCTCTCTTAGGCTACGCTTTCCTATTTCTTCCTTTCTTCACCTACAAATAATCAAAGCAACCAATCAAAGCATCACCAAATTCATAAGGTTTATAAATCATTCAAATATCAATTAAATTTAGCTTAAACCTCATGATTTAGTATCAATTAAATGGTGGTTGTTTGATTCAAATAAAACATGCAATTTCACTCTAAATTGCTTACTTATGGTGCAAGAAAGTTCATAAAAACTAGTGAGACAAGTGAAATTAGCTTGAGAAATGGGTATATGATGACTTGTCATCACAACACCAAAATTAAATCTTGCTTGTCCCCAAGCAAGCATCAAAATTAAGAGGAAATGAAATAAAAAAGAAAAGCATACATATCCTTATTAGGCATATAGTAGAACTTGATTCATGGAGTTTTTATGCAGACAATGATAACTCGGTTATTGTTTGCTGTTACATAATATACACTCTTCCTCAAAGGCTTACTAAGCTTGCTATTGTAAGGTTTACTTTTTACTTGCTCCCTTGCTAACTTTTCTTTTCTTATTTTGCTCAACAAGCTTATTATTCTTTGAAGGCTTGGTGTCAAATGTTGCAGTAGCCTTTGGCTTTATTTTTGCTCAACATTTCTTCACCACAGACACATGGCTCACTATTTCCTCCTAGGATCATTGATGCCCAGCATCTCTTTGGATAACTAAATGCTTTGTAGCTAGGTTGCTCTTTATTGTGGACTTTCAATTGGCCATCCCAAATCAGTTGATCTAAGTGGCCAGGTTTTGAAATACCCCTTAGAATTTACTTGTCCAAGCATATCCTAGTACAAGAACACCATAGGCATGTGTCCTAGGGTCCAAGCTATTGGTGCCCAGCCTTATTCTTTGTTTTTCTTGCCACATTGGCTTTTTCTTCTTCCTTTTCTTTCTGTTTTATTTTGTTCTCAAGGGATTTTTTTTTCTTTACTGATAGGAACCTTTATGACAGCAAGCTAGCTCACACTTCAATGAAAATGACATTATGCAGCAATTATTTCATGAGTTATGCATTTAATCAAACACATATACCACCATCAACTTCCATTCCAACTTATGCAACATTGGATATTTACTTTCTAATTCAAACATTTCTCTTTTATTCAAGCATACGGGAAACAAAACAAAATTAAAAGCTAAGTGATGAATGACAAGCATTATGCGGATAAGCATTCTTAACAAACAATTCCACTTGCAACCAGATAAACACTTTAGCAAGATATATAAGGGTTTCTAGATTCAAAACAATTCATAGTAGCAAGGATTAAGTTTATATACAACCTTTGAAGTTGCAGCCCTTTGATTCTTCCTTCTGTTGTGTTCTCTTTGAGATAAGATGCACAATATCTTCAATGTTTGACTAATGTCCTGCATAATTCTCAAAGGTTGCTTGCTTCTCAAGCCTTTGTTGAATTGGTTAGTCTAAAAATGATTATGGCTTTTTAAACTTACTTTGGTGTGTGAACACCAAACTTAGTTCCTTGCCACTATTTTTTTATACATCATTTTAACCATATGTGAAACCTTATGTCCTTGCTAAAGGTTATGGAATTAGAACTAGAAAATAGCTAAATGGTTAAATGATTTGTCTGATTGCTTGGAGCTAGCATTAGGCAGAAAGTGAGAACGTATTTTTAGATCAAATTTTGGTGGAACACCAAACTTAGAATGCTTCATTCTCTCTTAATTTGTTTTGGTGTGGAACACCAAACTTAGCTCCTTGCAATACATACCAATCATACAACCTTTTTATTGAAAAAGCTTATGAAAAGAAAACTACCTCCGGTTGGGTTGCCTCCCAGCAAGCACTTCTTTATTGTCACTAGCTTGACATTGATCCCCTTAGGGTGGTTGATGGCTGAAATGTCGGAGCTTGTCCCCTCTCACTGTAAGCTTCCTTTGTGTGCCTTGATGCTCAATTTCAATGTACTCAAGAGAAAGTACTTTGTTGACAGTGTAGTGATCTTCTGTTCCCAGCTGTTGATATACTAATTGCACCTTGTCACCTTTTGAAAATCCTTCAGTTGGGATTTTTTTATTCTTCCACCCTTTGTAAGCCTTTTTCTTGTTTTTCTTTTTTTTCGTTGTTGATCTTTCTTCCTTGACAGTGGCTTGAGTTGTGATACCTCCCTTTTTGTTTATCATCCCGGCTTTCTTTTGAATTCCTTCTCCTCCTTGTACCTGCTCATTCTTCTGCTCTACTGTGTTGTTGGTTGCTTGCCTTGGAAAACAGTCACTACTTGTTTTGCTTGTTTCTTCATTAATTTGTGATTCTGGAAACACTTTCAAGGTAATGCTTTCCTCATGCATCCTGAGGGTTAGCTCTCCTTGCTCTATATCTACGATGGCTCTAGCAGTGGCTAAAAATGGTCGACCAAGTATTATGGAGTCATTCTCATTCTCTGCTGAATCCAGGATCACAAAGTCTATAGGAAAGATGAACTTGTCAACCTTAACTAAAAGGTTTTCAATCACCCCTTTGGGGTATACTACTGATTGGTCCACCAATTCTAAGGATATCTGTATTGTCTTCACCTCTCCTATGCCAAGCTTTTTCACTAAAGAGGATGGGATTAGATTTATGCTTGCTCTTAAGTCACACATCCCCTTGTTGATGAATAGACTTCCAATGGTGCAAGGTAGGAAGAAACCTCTAGGATCTTCAAGCATGGGAGGAAGTCCTTTTCTGATTAGTGCACTGCATTCTTCAGTGAGCATTACAGTCTCTTTCTCATTCCAACTCCTTTTCTTGTTGATGAGCTCCTTTAGGAACTTGGCATACAAGGGCATTTGCTCTAATGCCTCAGCCAAGGGAATGTTGATCTCCAATTTCTTAAAGATTTCGAGAAATTTAGGGAAGTGTTGGTCTTTAGTCTCTTTGTTGAACCTTTGAGGATATGGCAATGGGGGTGTAAAGCTCTTCTCCACTTGTTGCTGTCCTGGAGCCAGCTCTCCCATATTCTGCTTCCCTTTTCTCAAATTTTGTGGCTGCTTATCCTTTTCTTGAGCTTGATTTTGAGTTTGCTTGCTTGCTGTTGCATCCTCATCATTGGCTTTCTCTTCTTCAGCTTGTTTCTTGTCACTTTCCTTTGGCTTCTTGGTTGCTTCTTCATTTTTCACCAGGATTTTTCCACTCCTTAGTTGTATTGCCTTGCACTCCTTTTTTGGATTAGGAATAATGTCACTTGGTAGTGAGCTTGATGGTCTTTCAATGGCAATCTGCTTGGAGAGCTGTCCAATTTGCCTTTCCATATTCTTCATGGAGGCTTCCTGGTTCCTTGTTATCATCTCCTGGTGCTGCATTAATTTTTCTATTATAAGAGCTCTAATTTGGTAATTCTCTGAGAGTCTTGTGAGATTGGTTGATTGTGGGGTGTTGAGGGTTGAGGGTAAGTGTTCTGGTTGGAGGCTTGGTTGTTGGATGGATGATGGTTAGAGTTGGGGTTAGTGTTTTGTGGTTTTCTGTATGTGTTTTGGTTATTATTCGGCTGGTTATTGTGGTTTTGGTTGTTTCTTGGAGTGTTTTGAGCTGAATTCCTCTGCCATAGTTGTTGGTTTTGGTTGTGGTTATCTCTCCACCTAAGGTTTGGGTGGTTCTTCCAAGATGGATTGTAGGTGTCACCATACAACTCATTTGATCCAGAATTTTGGTTAAGCATATACTGGACTTATTCTTGCTGTTGCTCCTCTTGAATTTCTTCATTTTGCCCCCAAGTGGTTGATGGTTGGCTTGTGTTGACTGCTGCAACTTGGAGATTGTCAATCCTCTTGGCCATTTGCTCAAATTGTTGTTGAATTTGCTGTTGCATCATTTTGTTTTGAGCTAAAATTGTATCCACTCCTTCCAATTCTAGCACTCCCTTCCTCTGTGATGGTTGGCATTGCCTTTGGTGAGCAAAGAAGTATTGGTTGTTGGCCACCATGTCAATAAGGTTTTGAGCTTCCTCTGCAGTTTTCATCAATTGCAATGATCCTCCAGCTGAGTGATCAAGTGCCTCTTGAGCCTTCAGAGTGAGTCCTTCATAGAAGTTCTGCAACTTATCCCACTCAGTGAATATTTCAGGAGGACACTTCCTGATTAGAGCCTTGTATCTCTCCCATGCCTCATAGATGGGTTCAGCCTCCATTTGTGTGAATGTTTGTACCTCAGTCTTCAACCTAATGATCCTTTGAGGTGGGTAAAATTTGGCAAGGAACTTGGTTACGAAATCGTCCCAATTGTTGATGCTGTCTCTTGGGAAGGACTCCAACCATTGAGTGGCTTTGTCTCTGAGAAAGAAGGGAAATAGCAGTAGTTTGTAGCTGTCAGGATGCACTCCATTAGTTTTGACAGTGTCACAAATCCTTAGGAAAGTAGACAAGTGTTGGTTGGGGTCTTCAAGTGGTCCTCCTCCATAAGAGCAATTATTTTGAACTAAAGTGATGAGTTGTAGCTTTAGTTCAAAATTATTTGCATTAACATTTGGAGTTAAAATGCTGCTTCCACAATGTCTAGGATTTGCAAATGTATAGGAGGCCAAAACTCTCCTCTGTGGTGGATTGTTGTTGTTATTGGCTGCTCCTCCTGGTGGATTGGTTGAATGTTCCTCCATGTCTTGAAATTCTTCTTCTGACTCCTCTTCTCCAACAATGTTTTTCCCTCTTTCAGCTCTTCTTAATCTCCTGAGGGTTCGTTTGTCTTGTTCATGAAAGGTGGGTATAGCTCTTCTTGTATCTGTCATATAAACAAAACACAAGAAACACACAAAACCAGTGACACTTCAATCTATTGCTAGAGTGAAGTTTTAGTTAGCTTAAGCAAAAATTCAAACAGTTAGTGGGTTAATTAAAAATTAAAGAAACAGAAAAGAGAAAGTGCTTGATCTAGACCTCCACTTCACTTAATCATTGTCAATCTATTTCAATCCCCGGCAACGGCGCCAAAAACTTGATGTGTGAAAAATAATCCAAAACAAAACTCACCAGCAAGTGTACTGGGTCGCATCAAGTAATAAAACTCACGGGAGTGAGGTCGATCCTACAGGGATTGAAGGATTGAGCAATTTTAGTTTAGTGGTTGATTTAGTCAAGTGAATCAAGTATTGGTTGAGTGATTTTGTATCCAACAGTAAGTAAATAGCAGGAAATGTAAAGGGAGAGAGATGAATTGCAGAAATTAAAGAGAACTGAAAGTAAAGGTGCTGAATCATAAAGAACAAAAAATTAAATGACCGAAACTAAAGTGCAAGAAATGTAGATTGCGGTAACTTAGAGTGCAAGAAATATAAATTGCTTGAATGAAAAAGGGATTGAGGAGCTGGGAATTCAGAATTTAAGCAAGAAAAGTAAATTGCAGCAATTAACAAAGCAAGAGATGAATTGAAAGTAACTAGAGTTCAAACAGAAAGTGAAAATGTGATTGCAGCAGTGGTTCAGCAGAAGAACCAAAAAGAAAATTAGATCTCAGGACTTCAGAGACTAGATAGCATAGTCTAGATCTCAATTGCCATCCTAGATCCAAGTTCACAAAGCAATTAAAGAGAAATTAAAGATTGCAGCAGTAAAGGAAATGGAATTTAACTCAATTATGCAGTAGGAAAATCAAAGAGATCTTAAATGGAGATTGAGACAGAAGTTACTCAATTCTTCACACTCAAGACTCACACAAAACCCAGTAAAGAAAACAAACAGATCAGAGGAAGAAGAAGTGAATTCTCTCCTCCAATTCTCAAGCTAATTGCAGAAAAACAGAAAAATGGAAAGTGAGCTCTCAAGTTGACTAAGGATGAAAATTAAAAATGAAAGTAAGCTCCTTTTTTCTAATCCTAACTAACACCTATTTATACACTTTCTATTGTGGATCTAAGAATTTTGAGTGGGCTTTTTGATTTGGTGAAGAAATGAATTAAGTTGGATTTGAATTAACTTGGATTTTTGAGTGAAATTCAGCCCATGTTGCTCCCAGGAGGTTGCTCTACTCTTGTGGAGGGCAGAGCAGGGAAGCCTTACATGGGGATCCAATTAGCGCGCCAAGTGTGGGAGAGGCATCAGGATGCTGCCCTGCCCTTGCGTAGAGCGGGGAAATGGTTTCATGGTGCGTGCCTTACGTCCAAGCTGCGCGCGCCCAAGCTCTTGGCCGTGCCAAATTGTGCGTGCCATGCACCAAGGAATGCTGATCTGCCCTCCTTGTGGGCAGCGCTTTCCTTGTTCTTGGGTGAGGTCCCAAGTTCGAAACTTGGTCGAAGGCATGCTGAGCTTTTTCTTCTTGGCACATGATTCACGCCTAAGGCTTGGCTTCCTAGAGGACTTGTGTTTGATCCTTGGAGGTAGCCTTTTAGCCAAGTGTGGCTCATTTTCCTTTGTGTGTGGCGCCACTCTCTTCCCTTCATGTGCTTGGGTTCGAAACCCATGGGTGGCACTTGGAGAACAATTTCCTTGAATTTTTCCATGAGGAGCCCGAAATTGCTCTTGAGGAGGGCAGGGCAGAATTTTTCCTTCCCTTGTTTCTTGGCCTAGAATTGTGCTCCGCCCTCAAGGAGGGCAGGGCAGTGAAACCTTGAATGCTTGGTTCATTGTTGTGCTCCCTTGGAGGGCAGTGTGCTCTTGTGGAGAGCAATGTGGCTTCCTTCCTTCATTGTTGCGCCACACTTCTTCTTCTTTTGCCACATTCTTCTTTTCCTTGGGCCACGCTCTCTTAGGCTACGCTTTCTTATTTCTTCCTTTCTTCACCTACAAATAATCAAAGCAACCAATCAAAGTATCACCAAATTCACAAGGTTTATAAATCATTCAAATATCAATTAAATTTAGCTTAAACCTCATGATTTAGTATCAATTAAATGGTGGTTGTTTGATTCAAATAAAACATGCAACTCCACTCTAAATTGTTTACTTATGGTGCAAGAAAGTGCATAAAACTAGTGAAACAAGTGAAATTAGCTTGAGAAATGGGTATATGATGACTTGTCATCACTTTTTCATTGAAAAAAAGGGTGGTGTGACTTGCTTCCCTCAGAGACAATGGCCAACACGAGTTGTGACTTGTTATGCTCAACTTCACAAGAAACAAGGGGTGTCCCATTGAAACCCAAAACCTATAACAGAATAAACAGAAATAAATAGATATGTAATAGCAAGAAAATGAAATGCTAAATAATGAGTAGAAAATTTTGGTCAACTACGAGAATACAGCAGATAAAGTAAGGGAAGAACCATTCAATATGCCAGGCAAACAAAAGAACAAAATATTCAAATCCTTGATGGGAAAGATAGTATATAATTTTGAGGCAACAAGTTTAGTGGCAAACTCAATAAGTATCCATGTAGGATAGAGATAACTAAAAGATTACTACTAAAACCCCTTCATTATAACAACGGTGAAATCAACGTCAGGAAATTCAAGATCACATTATAGGCAAATGTCAACCAGCACAATCCCTTGAAGGCATAAACACATTATGAAAAAATTCAACTTTATTTTGTCCATTGCATATTATATATATAAACATGAAGGAAATGTAAACATACGGGTCTGCACAGCTGAGTCTGCAGAGTTCACAATAAAATTTATCAGGTACTGGCAGGACACCTTCCATAGGTTTTTCTAGAACAGTAACACAATTTATGTGCTGCCACACATGGCATCGTGGATCGTCACACTACAATAAGATGAGAAAAAAATAAATTCCATAATGAAATGTCGAATATAGGAAACAAGAGGTCCTATTGAAAGTACGTGCAATTTAAAAGAACATCTACAAATGCAAATTACTGCTATGTGATTGAAAGGAATCATTTTTTTCGCCTTTAATTTTCACATTACTGCTATCTGAGGCTCCCTATCCCTTTGATGCAAGGTCAGTGGCACCAGATATCTACATTTTTCTGGGCCAAGAAAAAAAGGTAAACAAAGAACCAACATAAACCAGACACAAATATATGCACCGCATATGACTATCTAAGTATTTTATATCAAACAGAATACCATCAAACTTGTTGCCAAGACTTACCTATACGTGTTGTCCACTAATTTTGCCAACTGTTCTTTTCCAATAGCATTCTTCTTGGCAAACATTTTGGATACTGGGGGAAAAAGTGACAAGTTGGTTAAGTTTAACAGAACAATGAGAGAGGAACACAAGAAAACTAACTCCGCATATTAAAATCATGAAATAGTGCACAAATGCCGAATAGGTCAAATGTTTATGATTCACCACACTGCATCTGAGAAAAAGTTGCCAAGATTCCTAAACTATGCCAAACCAGCTTTAAACATAAATTTGAGGCACAAATAAAGCCATGATGGGAACAAACAGCTTAGAATTTTCAAACCAACAACAAGGGCTAACTATTTCCACAAATGAAACTACATGACCTTACCAAGAGACTCCCATCAAAACTTGAATAAAATTCAACAACACAAACTAAAATTTACAAGTTCAGCTAGATATTGGAAAAACATGTAGAAATTTTGAAGAAATTAAAAATTTAATTCCTGACTCTGTTATACTTATTGCCGTATATGGATTTATCATCTTCAAAATTAAATTATGAAGGGTTTAAGTTTGGCAAGAAACTCATGCTTCTCATGGTGGTTTATAATTTCAAACCGATCTTATTAACTGCGTGAAAAATACTCCTAGTATTACTAATTAAAAAGGCCTCAAAGTTTCATTTAGTGGCTTTATTAGTTCACTGAGGAATTTTCTTCACTCTTGCACACCAAGAGCCTGGCTATTCTCAAGAAACAGGTAGGTAAATGAGCATTGGAATTTGGAATCGGTAGCAACAAGTCTTATGAATGAATCTAAGATTTGATATTATAATTTTTAATTGTATTTGATAAGAAGAAAGATGGTTAAAAGTGCCAAAGAAAGCATAAAGCAGCAAGCCAGCAAATCAGAAATCTATGAGAATCTGCAGGCTGTGTTTATAGAAATGGATAGCACTCAAGATATAAGCATAAGCCTTCAAACCTTGTCCTAATTGAAGAATAGCTAAGTTCATATTATTCATCTTGAATTATGATTTTTCACAGAACCATTCAGTGGCCAAAGAACTAGCTGAATTAAATAAATCATAAACTCACCCAGATTTATGAACTTGAAACAAATAAATCAAATTAGACATAATAAATAAATTAATAACAGTGACAAGCACACACAAACCCAGAATCAGTCTTATTCTTTTTTGTATGAATTAAGAGTCAAATCAATCAACAACACTAAGCAGCAAAATCGGCACTCATACAAAGGTTTTGGTCATTTTGTTACTTTGCCAGAACCAATGGCAGCAACAATAACTAGAAATCTCACAAACCAATCATGGCTATCGTCGGCAAAAATCTCGAAGCAGAAACAAAAAATGGTAATAACAACAAGGTGGTCTACAAGACTTGTAAGCGAAATGCCGAAAACATCGACATACAATCCACTTTGGTTACATATAATGCACACAAACAGTCATATATGCAACAGGCTTAATTGGACCAAATAAATAAAAAATAGAAGAATATATTGCCAATATCTAACCTGCGATAGTGTCGCGCAGAAAGTCAAAATTCCTCTACTAAGAGTAAGAAACCAAATTTAGAAACAAATTGATTCAGTAATGTATAAATCACAAAAATTACTCATGCTAAATTTCATAGAACTACAGAACATTGAGACCAAAATTGGAAATGAAACAAATTAAACATGGGATGGATGACATGATATACAAACCATATTGAAGGAGCTGGGTACTCTATCTTACCTTTGATTGGTTGGACCTCTCGAGCTGTAGGAAGGCCATGCAAGCGAAAACTAACAATGCAATAAAAATCCCCTTCATGCTGTGATTATTGAAAGGTATAAAAAAATTGAACATTTGTTTATAATCTAGTTAAATCTAAAAAGACAAGCAAAATTGGATGAACAGATCTTGCAAAAATTAATCAAAAACACCCAACAAAAGAAAAATAAATCAAGATAGTAAAGAAAGCATAGTGGATTGGCAAAGTTAGCAAAAGCAAATGCATATCATTAGATTAGTGTAATACATGAAAATTCTGAGAAATTGACTTGAAGGAGATGAATAAGCACTTAAAAATATGTTCCTTTTGCTTCACTAAAATTTTAACTCCAGTTGGCATAGTCTCAGAGAAAGACCAAACTTTGAAATGATGAATTAATGATAGGAATATTTAGGAACATGAAGCTCAACTCAAAACACATGGAATTAGTTAACAGATAGAGTGAAGAGGAGGTACCTGTCATGGATTTGAACTTGTTCCATCATGGACGCCATTCTTTGCTGATAAGCTTCTGGAAGTGATTCCAAACCAGCTAACATGCTCTTATCCGTGATTCAATTCAATTTAACTCAACCTAGTGTTCTTCATTCACATTAATCATATATGATCTATTAAACACGAATTTACAATGAAATAATATGTTGAACTGATTATGGCGAGATATATGATCTGGTATTAATCAACCCAATTAATTAGTAGATGGATCAAAATCAAATTGAGAAAACTAATCCAAATAAAAACCGAAACCTAAAGAAGAGATGTGGGGAGATTGCAACAAAACTTTTCAAAGGAGAGAATTGCATCCGCACCCTTGGAATCAAAAATGGCACCGATGAAACGCCTGTAGAGACATCGAAATTGAAATTGAAATGAGAATGAAATGAAAGTTGGAGAGAGAGAAAGGTTGGGAGTATGAACAGGAAGTAATCGTAGAAGCCGAAAGTGAGGACAGGAGCATGGCAAGCCCTAGCAGTGGTGGCGACTTCAATTGACCCTAGGAGCGATGACAGTGCATGGCGGAACAGCCTCATTCTCTCTTGCATCGCGTCTTCATCCTCTCTCTCCATCTCGTCAGTGAATCGTCTTTCTCTCTCTCCTCCGGACTCCCTCCTCCACGACGGCGATGGCGGCGGCTGTAGCAACGTTGCGGTGGTGACCCCCTCTCACTCTCTGTTCTCTCGCTCGTGCTCTCATCTTTGTCTTCCTCCTCTCCTCCCTCTGGTTCACTCATTCTCTCGGATCTGGGTGTGTGTGTGAAAGGAAAGGCTGCGTGCATTTGAACAATTAATTGGAAGGGGAGTTAGGGTTTTGAGCAATTAATTGGCAGGGTTGCGAGGGTTTACGAAGTAGGTGCAGGGAGGCAGGGTTGCGAGGATGAATGAAGGTGCATTCTTTGGAGGGAATGACAAAAATTTTACTAAGTGTATGTGACTTTGCTTTCAGGGAAAAGAGGGAAAAATTTACTAAGTGTCAAATTTTTTGCTGTAGACACATTAGGCATCACTTTTAAAACGCACCCAAAACTTAATAAATAGGCTACTCTCTAAAAGCGTCCCCTTTGATATAAAAAGTGAACCTATAGATATCAACATACGGCTACGCTTTATAAGTGATTTCTAAAATACCTAAGGCTACACTTTTTAAATGATGCCACAATTGTGTATCCTTTTCTCATATAAAAAGGCAACACGGAGAAAATGAATAGGCTACGCTTTTCAAATGTAGCTTAGAAAATGTGTGGCTGAATGGGTATATTTCTTGTAGTGTATTGTACTAGTGTCTAGTCTTTTGACCATTCGGTCTTTTGATCATTCATAGGGGCTGGCCATTCGGCCATGCCTAGACCATCACTTATGTATTTTCAATGGTGGAGTTTCTACACACCATAGATTAAGGGTGTGGAGCTTTGCTGTACCTCGAGTTTTAATGCAATTACTACTATTTTCTATTCAATTCAGCTTATTCTTGTTCTAAGATATTCGTTGCACTTCAACATGACGAATGTGATGATCCGTGACACTCATCATCATTCTCACCTATGAACACGTGATTGAAAACCACTTCCGTTCTACCTCAGAACGAACGAATATCTCTTGAATTCATTAATCAGAATCTTCGTGGTATAAGCTAGAATTATTGGCGGCCATTCTTGAGAATCCGGAAAGTCTAAACCTTGTTTGTGGTATTCCGAGTAGGATTCAGGGATTGAATGACTGTGACGAGCTTCAAACTCGCAAATGTTGGGCGTGGTGACAGACGCAAAAGAATCAATGGATTCTATTCTGACATGATCGAGAACCGACAGATGATTAGTCGTGCTGTGACAGAGCATTTGGACCATTTTCACTAAGAGGATGGGATGTAGCCATTGATAACGGTGATGCCCTACATACAGCTTGCCATGGAAAGGAGTATGAAGGATTGAAGGAAGGTAGTAGGAAAGCAGATATTCAACAGGGACAAAGCATCTCCATACACTTATCTAAAATTCCCACCAATGATTTACATAAGTATCTCTATCTTTATTTTATGTTTTATTTATTATTATTTTTGAAAACCATTATAACCATTTGAATCCACCTAACTGAGATTTACAAGATGACCATAGCTTGCTTCATACCAACAATCTCCGTGGGATCGACCCTTACTCACGTAAGGTTTATTACTTGGACGACCCAGTGCACTTGCTGGTTAGTTGTGCAAAGTTGTGATAAAGTGTGATTCACGTTTGAGAGCGCTACCAAGATTTTGGTGCCATTTTTGATGATCACAATTTCGTGCACCAGTGGCCTTTAGAGTCTTTAATGTTTTATTATGATAGCTGCATTTTGCTAAACATTTGGGGTTTTACTTTTTTACAACCCTTCGAACTTATGTTTAAGTATTTTACCAGTCTGACCTCTTTTGAATGAGTTTTCTACCCTTGCCTTTGGGGTCATGCCTTCCTTTGAGTTGGTACTTGTTAACTCTTTGCTTTTTGGCAAATATTATCCTTTGCGGCTTGGTGTCCGGGCTTTCGGTGATTCGTCCAACAACTTTTTAGTGTTCTGTAGAACCTTTTTAGTTAGTTCGAACGACTTCTTTGTAGCCCTATTTTGAGATTGTTCGTTTGTTGAATGGAGTTGTTCCCCTTTTGGCTGAACACATTTGAGCCTTAAGTCAGTTTTAACATTTTTGACTCTTATTATTTCCTCGAGGTCATGCTTGATTTGCGGGGTTGCTCCTTTAGTTGATGCTGACGTGATCCTTTTAGTCATGTTCCAACAACATTTTAGGTAGTGTTCCAAGGGGAACCTTTTCTTTATAGTTTGTTTGGATGACTTTTTAGCTCTGTTTCGCTTTGTGCATTTTGCTTTTTAAGTAGTGTCTTTTTGAAGACTTCGTACCTTTCAGCAAAGCATTCATGGCCTTTTTTTGGCTTTTGCGAGATGTCTTTGTCCCTTTTTAGTGATCCTTTCACAAGTCCGACTTCTCTGTCGGGCCTTCTTAAGTTATTTTTAGTAATCCATTTTTAGTCAGACCTCGTCAGGTTGCTTTCTATGGATTACTTTCTATAACTACTTGCATTAATCTGGTTCTATCGCTTTCACCTTGCCAAACTTTTTGTAATCAGGTGATGAATTTGGTTTTTACCTTGCCGACCTCTTTATAATCAGGCGATGAATTTTTACGTTTTGTGAGCTTAGATTAATGTGTCTTGGTAGGAAACTTTTCAGGGAATCGATAACTTTATTCAAATGATAATCAAATAAAAACATAAATAAAAATATGAACATACAAGTGCTTACCCTTCTAGGTCGGGTAATTTGGTAGATCTTGGCCTAGCGCCTCGTTAAAAAACCTTTTCAGGAAAAAGAGTGCACCTTGACCTAAGATCTTCATTACTTTCTAACTATAGTAACTTCTTAGGTTACATGCATGCCATGACCTTGGCAGCTCTCGCCCCTCGAGGTCGGACACCTTGTAGTAACCTTTTCCAATACTTTTACAACTCGGTAAAGTCCTTTCCAGTTAGCTGCTAGCTTCCCCTTTCCTGATCGACCTACTCCGATGTCATTTTGGATTAAGACGAGATCGTTGGTGGCGAAGCTTCGTTGGACTACCTTCTGATTATATCTTAAAGTCATTTGACGCTTTAGTGCTTTCTCTCTAATCTGAGCTCTTTCTCGAACTTCTGAAAGTAGATCGAGCTCCTCCTTTTGAATTTGAGAGTTGGCCTCTTCATTGTAGAAGATTATTTTGGGAGATCCCTCTTCTATTTCCACTGGAATTATTGCCTCCATTCCATAAGCAAGTCAGAAGGGTGATTCTCCAGTGGTTGAATGTAGGGTTGTCCGATATGCCCATAGGACTTATGGGAGTTCTTCAGCCCAAGATCCCTTTGCATCATGTAGCCTTTATTTTAACCCAGCCAATATGACTTTATTGACAGCTTCTACCTGTCCATTGGCTTGTGGGTGTTCTACAGATGTGAATTGGTGTTTATTTTCAGGTCAGCAACCAAGTTTCTGAAACCTGTATCGGTAAATTGAGTTCCATTATCAATGGTAATGGAGTAAGGAACCCCAAACCTTGTGATGATGTTTCTATATAGGAATTTTTGACTTCTTTGGGCGGTTGCAGTAGCTAATGGCTCTGCTTCGATCCACTTTGTGAAGTAGTCTACGCCTACAATGAGAAACTTGACTTGCCCTGAACCCTGGGAGAAGGGTCCAATGAGGTCAAGTCCCCACATTGCAAATGGCCAGGGTGATGTAACATGGATGAGTTTTTCATGTGGAGCCATGTGGAAGTTGGCATGCTTTCTGGCAGGGTGGGCATTGGTGCACGAAATTGTAAATTATACTTTTCACAACTCGTACCACTAACCAGCAAGTGCACTGAGTCGTCCAAGTAATACCTTACGTGAGTAAGGGTCGAATCCCACTGAGATTGTTGGCTTGAAGCAAGCTATGGTTATATTGTAACTCTTAGTCAGGATAATAATAATTCTGAATTTTGATTGGTAGTAAATAAAAAGCATGGATTAAATAATACTTGTTATGCAGTAATGGAGAATATGTTGGAGTTTTGGAGATGCTTTGTCTTCTGAATCTCTGCTTTCCCCCTGTCTTCATCTTCACGCACGCAAGGTTCCCCCTATGGTAAGCTGTGTGTTGGTGGATCACCGTTGTCAATAGCTACCATCCGTCCTCTCAGTGAAAATGGTCTAGGTGAATTGTCACTGCACGGCTAATCATCTGTCAGTTCTCACTCATGTTGGAATAGGATCCATTGATCCTTTTGCGTCTGTCACTACGCCCAACCCTTGTGAGTTTGAAACTCGTCACAGTCATTCAATCCCTGAATCCTACTCGGAATACCACAGACAAGGTTTAGACCTTCCGGATTCTCAAGAATGCTGCCAATGGATTCTAGCTTATACCACGAAGACTCTGACTAAGGAATCCAAGAGATACTCATTCAATCTAAGGTAGAATGGAGGTGGTTGTCAGGCACGCGTTCATAGATTGAGAATGGTGATGACTGTCACGGATCATCACATTCATCATATTAAAGTACGAATGAATATCTTAGATAGAAACAAGCATGTTTGAATAGAAAACAGAAATAATTGCATTAATCCATCGAGACACAGCAGAGCTCCTCACCCCCAACAATGGAGTTTAGAGACTCATGCCGTCAAAGAGTACAAAGTTTAGATCTAAAAATGTCATGAGGTACCAAATAAAATCTCTAAAAGTTGTTTAAATACTAAGCTAGTAACCTAGGTTTACAGAAAATGAGTAAACTGAGATAGATAGTGCAGAAATCCACTTTTGGGGTCAACTTGGTGTGTGTTGGGGCTGAGACTTGAGCTTTTCACGTGCCTGGCCTATTTCTGGAGTTAAACGCCAGGTTGTAACCTGTTTTGGGCGTTTAACTCCAATTTGCAACCTGTGTCTGGCGTTTAATGCCAGAATGGAACATGGAACTGGCGTTAAACGCCAGTTTACGTTGATTATCTTCGAGAAAAGTATGAACTATTAAATATTGTTAGAAATCTCTGGATGTCTACCTTCCAACCCAATTGAGAGCGCGCCAATTGGACTCCTGTAGCTCCAAAAACTCCATTCCGAGTGCAGGAAGGTTAGAATCCAACAGCATCAGCAGTCTTTTTTCAGCCTGAATCAGATTTTTGCTCAAATCCCTCAATTTCAGCCAAAAAATACCTAAAATCACAAAAAAACACACAAATTCATAGTAAAGTCCAGAAATATGAATTTTGCCTAAAAACTAATAAAAATATACTAAAAACTAACTAAAACATACTAAAAACTACATGAAATTACCCCAAAAAAGCGTATAAAATATCCGCTCATCACAACACCAAACTTAAACTGTTGCTTGTCCCCAAGAAACTAGATAAATAAAATAGGATAAAAAGAAATCAAGAAGCAATAATATCTCAGAGTTTTAAGTGAAGCTCAGATTCTAATTAGATGAGCGGGACTAGTAGCTTTTTGCTTCCGAACAGTTTTGGCATCTCACTTTATCCTTTGAAATTCAGAATGATTGGCATCCATAGGAACTCAGAATTTAGATAATGTTATTGGTTCTCCTATTTCAGTATGTTGATTCTTGAACACAGTTACTTATGAGTCTTGGCTGTGACCCTAAGCATTTTGTTTTCTAGTATTACCACCAGATACATAAATGCCACAGACACATAACTAGGTGAACCTTTTCAGATTGTGACTCAGCTTTGCTAAAGTCCCCAGTTAGAGGTATCCAGAGTTCTTAGGCACACTCTTTTGCTTTGGATCACGACTTTAACCACTCAGTCTCAAGCTCTTCACCTGGACCTTCATGACACAAGCACATGGTTAGGTACAGCTTGATTTAGCCGCTTAGGCCAAGATTTTATTCCTTTAGGCCCTCCTTTCCATTAATGCTCAAAGCCTTGGATCCTTTTTGCCCTTGCCTTTTGGTTTAAGGGGATATTAACTTTTTCTGCTTGCTTTTTCTTTTTCTTTTGTTTTGTTTTTTTTTTGCTAGCTTTGTTTTTCACTGCTTTTTCGTGCTTTAAGAATCAATTTCATGATTTTTCAGATCATCAATAACATTTCTCTTATTCATCATTCCTTCAAGAGGCAACTGATTTAACATTCATAAACTCCACTATCAAAATTATGCAGTGTTCAGGCATTCATTCAGAAGACAAAAAGTATTGCCACCACATATAAATAATTTGAATTTTTCTTATTAAAAGCTCGAAAAAATATTGCCTCCTTATTCTAAAAATCTGCTATTTTATTCATGTTTGATGATGATGAGAAAAATAAATTATAGCTTAATTGGAGATAAAATCAAAATAAAGATACTAATTACTACTACTCATATATAACTTCTAAGGTAAATTCCTAATAAGAACAATTATCACAGAGTTAAGGCTAAGATTAGGACTCAACAACTTTTATTTTGGGAGGTGGATGCTCCTTTAGTCTGTGGGGTGCTTGGTCCTTCAAGAGATAGCTTCTGACGCTTCAGCTCCTGTATCTCCGGATATTCATCTTCTTTCAGATCGAATTTAACTTCCGGGATCACTGATCTCAGACCCATTATTTATTGGTAATGGTCTGCATGTTCTTTGGTTAAGAACTTCTCTTGATTCCAATGTGGTTTTGGAATATTCTCTTTCTTGCCTCTTGAAGTAATTTGTTTTCCCTTAGGTGCCATGATCTCCTCCCCACAATCCTGGCATTAAACGCCCAGGAGATGCTTCCTTTGGGCGTTGAACACCCAGTCCTTGCTTGTTTTGGGCGTTTAACGCCCACTTGCTGCTTCTTTCTGGCGTTAAATGCCAGAAACCTTCCTTACTAGCGTTTTTGTGTTAGTGATGTCCTTTTCTCTGTGATTCCTCTACTTTATGTCCTGAACCTTTATTTCTCTGTATCATTCACTGAAATGTATTATCTAATTTAGAATTAAAATTACAAATAAAATAAACTCATGACTGGGTTGCCTTCCAGCAAGCACTTCTTTACTGTCTTTAGCTGGACTATTACTGGGCTTTTAATCTAGTCTGCATTGTCTGCAAACCACGGAGCCTCCTGAATAGCAGACAATTGCTCATCTGGAAAGGTTTCAGAGATCTCAGTAGGAGGGAGGGATGCTCCTGCTATTGGTTCTATCCAGGACAGGTGATCAGCTACTTGATTTTCTGTCCCTTTTCTGTCTCTTATTTCTATATCAAACTCTTGCAGAAGCAACACCCATCTTATGAGCTTGGGTTTTGAATCCTGCTTTGTGAGTAAATATTTAAGAGCAGCATGGTCAGTGTACATAATCACTTTTGATCCTACTAAATAAGATCTGAATTTGTCAATGGCATAAACCACTGCAAGCAATTCCTTTTCTGTGGTTGTGTAGTTCTTCTGTGCATCATTTAGAATACGGCTGCCATAATAAATAACGTGCAGAAGCTTATCATGCCTTTGTCCCAATACTACACCAATGGCATGGTCACTGGCATCACACATTAGTTCGAATGGTAATGCCCAGTTTGGTGCATAAATAATTGGTACTATGACCAACTTAGCTTTCAGAGTCTCAAAGGCCTGCAAACACTCTTTGTCAAAGACAAATGGTGTATCAGCAGCCAGCAGATTGCTCAAAGGTTTTGCGATTTTCGAAAAATCCTTAATAAACCTCATATAGAATCCTGCATGCCCCAGAAAGCTTCTGATTGCCATAACATTGGCAGGTGGTGGTAAGTTTTCAATTACCTCTATCTTAGCTTGATCCACCTCTATTCCCTTGTTCGAAATTTTGTGCCCAAGGATAATTCTTTCAGTCACCATAAAGTGACATTTCTCCCAGTTTAAAACCAGGTTAGTCTCTTGGCACCTCTTTAGAACAAGTGCTAGATGGTCAAGACAGGAGCTGAATGACTCTCCAAATAGTGAAAAGTCATCCATGAAGACTTCCATAAATTTTTCCACCATATTAGAGAAAATAGAGAGCGTGCACCTTTGAAAAGTTGCAAGTGCATTGCACAGACCAAATGGCATCCTTCTGGGTGCAAATATTCCAGATGGACATGTGAATGCTGTTTTCTATTGATCTTGGGGATCTACTGCAATTTGGTTATAACCAGAATATCCATCCAGAAAGCAGTAGTAATCATGACCTGCTAGTCTTTCTAGCATTTGGTCTATGAATGGTAAAGAAAAATGATCTTTTCTAGTTGCTGTATTGAGTCTTCTGTAATCAATACACATACGCCACCCTGTAACTGTTCTTGTAGGAACCAGTTCATTTTTTTCATTATGAACCACTGTCATGCCACCCTTCTTAGGCACGACTTGGACAGGGCTTACCCAAGGACTATCAGAAATAGGATAAATAATCCCAGCCTTTAGTAATTTAGTGACCTCCTTCTGCACCACCTCCTTCATGGCTGGATTCAGTTGCCTCTGTGGTTGAACCACTGGCTTAGCGTCATCCTCCAATAGGATCTTGTGCATGCATCTGGCTGAGCTAATGCCCTTAAGATCACTGATGACCACCCAAGAACTGTCTTGTGTGTCCTCAGTAATTGAATTAGTGCTTCCTCTTCCTGTGGCTCTAAGGTAGAGCTTATGATTACAGGAAAAGTGTCACCTTCTCCCAGAAATGTATATTTCAGGGATGGTGGTAATGGATTGAGCTCGGGTTTAGGAGGTTTCTCCTCTTCCTGAGGGATTTTCAGAGGTTCTATTATTCTCTCTGGTTCCTCCAAATTAGGCTGAACATCTTTAAAGATATCCTCTAGCTCTGATTTGAGACTCTCAGTCATATTGACCTCTTCCACCAGAGAGTCAATAATATCAGTGCTCATGTAGTCGTTTGGGGTGTCTGGATGCTACATAGCTTTGACAACATTTAACTTAAAACTCGTCCTTATTGACTCTCAGGGTTAATTCTCCTTTTTGGACGTCAATGAGGGTTTGTCCAGTTGCTAGGAAAGGTTTTCCTAGAATGAGAGTTGCACTCTTGTGCTCCTCCATTTTCAGCACCACAAAGTCAGTGGGAAAGGCAAATGGCCCAACCTTGACAATCATGTCTTCAATCACGCCTTATGGGTATTTAATGGAGCCATCAGCAAGTTAGAGACATATTCGGGTTGGTTTGATTTCTTCATTCAAATCAAGCTTTTTGATAGTGGATGCAGGTATTAGGTTGATACTTGCTCCAAGATCACATAGAGCTTTCTTGGTACAAGCACCCTCTAATGTGCATGGTATCATGAAGCTTCCGGGATCTTTAAGCTTTTCTGGTAAGGTTTTTAAAATGACTGCACTGCATTCTTCAGTGAGGAAAACTTTTTCAGTTTCTCTTCAATCCTTCTTATGACTTAAGATCTCTTTCATGAACTTAGCATAAGAGGGTATTTGCTCAAGTGCCTCTGCAAACGGAATCTTTATTTCAAGGGTCCTGAGATAGTCTGCAAAGTGGGCAAATTGCTTATCCTGTTCCGCTTGGCAGAGTTTCTGAGGATAAGGGATTTTGGCTTTGTATTCCTCAACCTTAGTTGCTGCAGGTTTATTTTCTACAGATGTGGTTGGAGAAGCCTTTTTAGAGCGGTTGCTATCAACACTTGTATGTGTATGATCCCTCACTGGCATTTGAATACCAGGGTTGGAAGCTGGATTGGCGTTGGATGCCAACTCCTTACCTGTTTCTAGCATTTGAACGCCAGAACTGAGCTTCTCTTGGGCGTTTAACGCCAACTCCTTGCCTGTTTGTGGCGTTTGAACGCCAGAATTGAGCATGGGTTGGGCGTTTAATGCCAGCTCTCCACCCTTTTCTGGCATTTAAGCGCCAGAATTATTCCTCTCTGGGCTCTTACTGTCCTCAGAGGGATTTTGGGTAGCAGTTTGTTCATTTCTTGGCTTCCTACTGCTTTGTAGTGAGGTATTTAATGTTTTCCCACTTCTTAATTGAACTGCTTGGCACTCTTCTGTTATTTGTTTTGATAACTGCTATTTTATTTGCTTCAACTATACTTCCATATTCATATTAACCATTCTTGTGTCTTGTAGTATCTCCTTGAATTCGGCTAGCTATTTTGTTAGAAAATTTAATTGCTGATTGAATTTAGTAACTTGTTGTACAGGACTAAGTTCAGCAGTTACTATTTTAGCCTCTTCTTTCATGGAAGACTCACTACTTAGGTATAGATGCTGATTTCTGGCTACTGTATCAATGAGCTCTTGAGCTTCTTCAATTGTCTTTCTCATGTGTATAGATCAACCAGCTGAGTGGTCCAAAGACATCTGAGCTTTCTCTGTAAGCCCATAGTAGAAGATGTTTAACAGCACCCACTCTGAAAACATTTCAGAGGGGCATTTCCTTAGCATCTCTCTGTACCTCTCCCAGGCATCATAAAGGGATTCATTGTCTCCTTGTTTGAAGCCTTGGATAGCCAGCCTCAGCTGTGTCATCCTTTTTGGAGGAAAATATTGATTCAGGAATTTTTCTGACAGCTGTTTCCATGTCCTTATGCTGGCCTTGGGTTGGTTATTTAACCACCTCTTAGCTTGGTCTTTTACAGCAAATGGAAATAGTAATAATTTGTAGACATCCTGATCTACTTCCTTATCATGTACTGTGTCAGCAATTTGTAAAAACTGTGCCAGAAACTCTGTAGGTTCTTCCTATGGAAGACCGAAATACTGGTAACTTTGCTGCACTATGATAATGAGCTGAGGATTCAACTCAAAACTACTAACTCCGATAGAGGGTATACAGATACTACTCCCATATGAAGCAGTAGTGGGGTTAGCATATGACCCCAGAGTCCTTCTGGACTGTTCATTTCCACTTAGGTCCATGATGGAGAAAGGGAGATGTTGTGAATTGGATATTCAAATATTATCAAAATAATTTTTTTTGAAAACAAAAATAAAATAAAATGAAAAATGGGTGAGGATTTTTGAAAAATGAAGAGAGAGAAAAAGTGGTTAGGAAGTTTTGAAAAAGATGATTTTTAAAAATTTTAAAAAGGATATAATTTGAAAAAGATATGATTTTTTTAAAAAACTTGACAACTAAGATATGATAAGATAAAATTTTGAAATTGAAATCTGAATTTTTATGAAAAATTTCGAAATATTTGCTTAAAAATAGTTAGAAAAGATATTCTTTTATTTTTGAATTTTATGATGAAAGAGAAAAACACACAAAAGACACAAGACTTAAAATTTTTAGATCTAATGCTCCTTGTTCTCGAAAATTTTTGGAGGGAAAACACCAAGGAGCACCAAACTTAAAAATTTTAAAATCAAAACATAAAGAAGACTCAAGAACACTTTGAAGACTCACAAGAATAACATGAACATGAAGATAGAACACCAAACTTAAAATTTTTTGAAAACCACAATAAAATTTTTGAAAACTAAAGGAAAATTAACAAGAGAACACCAAACTTAAAATTTGGAACAAGATTTAATCAAAGAAAAATTATTTTTGAAAATTTTTTAAAAGGAAGATACCCAATTACCAAGAACACAAGCACAATGCTCTAGCCACTGAGCTATAAATTTAACGTGTTTTAAAAAGGTATTTTTAATATATATAAATTTTTTTTTTTTTGAAAACTGAAAATTTGAAAATGCACAAGAAAAATAAGAAAAGACACAAAACAAGACAAACAAAAGATCAAACAAGGAAAATAGCAAGAACAACTTGAAGATCAAGCATGAACAATGAACACAAACTCGAAAATTTAAAGGGAAATAAAAACATGCAGTTGACACCAAACTTAAGATATGAAACTAAACTCAAACAAAAGACTAAAAGAATAATTAAAAACTGATGAAGAAAAATAATATTTTTGGAAAGATTTTTAAAAGGAATAATAAAAAATGCAATCCTAGTGACTCTAAACCAAAAAGACAATTTTTTCCTAATCTAAGTAACAAGATAAACCGTCAGTTGTTCAAACTCGAACAATCCCCAGCAACGATGCCAAAAACTTAGTGTACGAAATTGTAAATCACACTTTTCACAACTCATACCACTAACCAGTAAGTGCACTGGGTCGTCCAAGTAATACCTTACGTGAGTAAGGGTCAAATCCCACGGAAATTGTTGGCTTGAAGCAAGCTATGGTTATCTTGTAACTCTTAGTCAGGATAATAATAATTCTCAGTTTTGATTGGTAGTAAATAAAAAGCATGGATTAAATAATACTTGTTATGCAGTAATGGAGAATATGTTGGAGTTTTGGAGATGCTTTGTCTTCTGAATCTCTGCTTTCCCCCTGTCTTCATCTTCATGCACGCAAGGTTCCCCCTATGGCAAGCTGTGTGTTGGTGGATCACCGTTTTCAATGGCTATCATCCGTCCTCTCAGTGAAAATGGTCCAAGTGCGCTATCACCGCACGGCTAATCATCTGTCGGTTCTTATTCATGCTGGAATAAGATCCATTGATCCTTTTGCGTCTATCACTACGCCCAACCCTTGTGGGTTTGAAGCTCGTCACAGTCATTCAATCCCTGAATCCTACTCGAAATACCACAGATAAGGTTTAGACCTTCCGGATTCTCAAGAATGCTGCCAATGGATTCTAGCTTATACCATTAAGACTCTGATTAAGGAATCTAAGAGATACTCATTCAATCTAAGGTAGAACGGAGGTGGTTGTTAGGAATGTGTTCATAGATTGAGAATGGTGATGAGTGTCATGGATCATCACATTCATCATATTGAAGTACGAATGAATATCTTAGATAGAAACTAGCGTGTTTGAATAGAAAACAGAAATAATTGCATTAATCCATCTAGACACAGCAGAGCTCCTCACCCCCAACAATGGAGTTTAGAGACTCATGCCGTCAAAGAGTACAAAGTTCAGATCTAAAAATGTCATGAGGTACCAAATAAAATCTCTAAAAGTTGTTTAAATACTAAACTAGTAACATAGGTTTACAGAAAATGAGTAAACTGAGATAGATAGTGCAGAAATCCACTTTTGGGGCCCACTAGGTGTGTGCTGGGGCTGAGACTTGAGCTTTTCACATGCCTGGGCTGTTTCTGGAGTTAAACGCCAGGTTGTAACCTGTTTTGGGCGTTTAACTCTAATTTGCAACCTGTTTGTGACGTTTAACGCCAGAATGGAACATGGAACTGGCATTAAACGCCCGTTTACGTCAATTATCTTCGAGAAAAGTATAGACTATTATATATTTCTGAAAAGCCTTGGATGTCTACTTTTCAACCCAATTGAGAGCGCGCCAATTGGATTTCTGTAGCTCTAAAAAATCCATTCCGAGTGCAGGGAGGTCAGAATCCAACAACATCAGCAGTCCTTTTTCAGCCTGAATAAGATTTTTGCTCAGATCCCTCAATTTCAGCCAGAAAATACCTGAGATCACAGAAACATACACAAACTCATAGTAAAGTCCAGAAATATGAATTTTGCCTAAAAACTAATAAAAATATACTAAAAACTAACTAAAACATACTAAAAACTACATGAAATTACCCATAAAAAGCGTATAAAATATCCGCTCATCAAGCATTTCTTGAAGAACTATGTTTATTCCTTTTGTAAGGTCGGCTAGTAGAAACCTGCTCGGAGTACCTTTTTTGAAAGCACTCATGCTCCCGGGTGGTTGCCACACATGCCACTGTGTACTTCTTCCAAGACTTTCCTTGTGTGGGAGTCCGGCATGCATTTTAAGAGTGGTGTTAAAACCCCTCTCCTGTATAGAATGTTGCCCATTATGGTGTAGTACTGTGCTTCTCGTACTAGCCTTTTCGCCTCCTTTTTATCTGTGGGAAGTATCTCAGAATCGAGGTAGTTGATTATGGGGGTCATCCATCCTTGATCCTGACCGGATATGGTTAGGACCTTTTCTTCCTCCGAGATTGATGGACTTTGCAATGTTTCTTGGATGAGGCTTCTATTATTGCCCCCTGGTTTAGTGCTGGCTAGTTTTGAAAGTGCGTCGGCTTGGGCATTCTATTCCCAAGGTATATGTCGGACCTCATATCCCCCAAATTGTCCGAGCTGTTCTTTGGTTTTGTCTAGATATTTTTTCAAGGTGGAATCCTTAGCTTGGTAGTTCCCTTTTATTTGTAAGGTGACTACTTGTGAATCACTGAAGATGGCAAGCTTCTGGACTCCTACCTCCCTGGCCAGCCTTAAACCAGCCAGTAGTGCCTCATATTCAGCCTGATTATTTGAGGCAAGAAATTCGAACATAGCTCGATTTGGGTTCCCTAATTGCTTTCAAAAATTACACCTGCGCCACTCCCGGTCTTGTTTAAGGCGCCGTCTACGTAGAGATTCCATTTTGTAGGACTTCTCGGGGTGTCAGTGTATTTGGCAATGAAGTCAGCCAGATACTGTGATTTGATAGCTGTCCGAGCTTCATATTTGAAGTCGAATTCAGATAACTCGACTGCCCATTGTAGTATTCTTCCAGCCAAGTCAGTTTTCTGTAGGATGCCATTTATGGACTGGTTGGTCTGAACTCTGATGGTGTGGGCTTTAAAGTATGGACGGAGTCGTCGTTAAGTGAGTTTGAGGGCGTAGGCGAATTTTTCTATCTTTTGATAGTTTAATTCAGCCCCTTGTAAATCGTCACTGATGAAGTAGATGGATTGTTGCCCACTTTTGTCTTCTCAGACTAGTGCCGATGCTATTGCCTGACTTCCTACGACGACGTATAATATGAGCTCTTCACCTTCCCGAGGTCGAGTAAGGACAGGTGGTTGCCCCAGAAATTTCTTGAATTCTTGGAAGGCTTGTTCGCATTCTGGGGTCCACTCGAACTTTTTTCCCTTCCTTAATGTTGCGTAGAAAGGGAGAGATCTTAAGGCTGATCCAGCTAGGAACCTAGACAGAGCCGCTAGTCTTCTATTGAGCTGCTGGACCTCTTTGACAAAGGTTGGACTTTTCATGCAAAGTATGGCCTAGCACTTATCTGGGTTTGCTTCAATTCCTTTTTGGGTGAGCATGAAGCCCAGGAATTTGCCAGCTTCGACCGCGAAGGTGCACTTTGCGGGGTTAAGTCGCATACCATGCTTTCTTATGGTGTAGAACACTTTAGTGAGGTCGGATAACAACGATTCCTCACTTTGCGTTTTTACCAACATGTCGTCTACATAAACCTCCATTAGCTTTCTGATGTGGTCGGCGAAGACTTTGTTCATCAGTCTTTGGTAGGTAGCCCCTGCGTTCCTGATGACTACGCATCATGTACCCTTTTTCCTATCTAAAAAGACCATAAAAAGAACACAATCCTATTGAATCAATGCAATTTCATGGAACAAATGATATATATTGTGGTACATTTCTTTGAAATGGTTTGTGTTAAATTTCAGATGGAAAAAGAAGCAAAAAGAGCACAAAACAAGCAAATAAAGTTGGGCGTGCCACTTGGAGCTCTGGGCGTGGCACACCAAGCTTTTGAAACCAATTCTCAATAATAGGCATGCCACTTGGTGTCTTGGGTGTGGCACGCCAGGCTTAATTTCCAAAGGAGTGATTTTAAGCCCCACTATGGGCGTGGCACGCTGGGACATATGCCAGCCTGATCTCCTCTTCTTCAAATGAAGATATCTTGAGCTTAATAACTTCATATGAGATGATTTTAGTGCCATTAGAAAGTAGACATTCAGATCTTTCCAACCATATATAACACTTTATAATGGACACTGGAATTGAGGAAGATATTGACCACGAAAACACAAGGAGAAAAACAAGAGCTTTCCAATGATAAATAACACTTTAGGGTAGACATTAAAACCAGAGGTGAAAAAGGCTATTATTTCAACATTGCAAAACCTAGGCGTGCCACTTGGTATCGAAGGCGTGGCACGCCAGCTCAAGAATCTCACTATGGCGTGCCACTTAAAGCTTTGGGCTTGGCACACCAGTTCTAATGGCCAGAGAGGAGATTTTGGTGCATCATTGAGGCGTGGCACGCCAGTTTTGGGCGTGGCATGCCGCTTCACAACATATGGGGCGTGGCACGCCAGAAGTGGGCGTGGTACGCTGGGCTACCTAACAAACTGACCTCTTCACATTCAAATGGGCATAACTTGAGCTACAAAAGTTCAAATGAGTTGATTCTAAAAATATTGGAAAGCTAACATCCAGGGCTTTCTAACAATATATAATACATTATAGTAGACATTCATTTTGAGGCCCATCCAACTCCATACTTTCAACGTTGCAAAGTGGGTCATACTCCTAAGGGAAAAATCAAGTGGGAGTGGCACTTGGAACCACACGCCAACTACTTCCTGCAGCCCCCAACCTTCAACCAAGCCCACTGCAACTCTCATCAAAGCCACAATTGTCAACCAATCAAGGCCACAAGAAGCATCTAGAATAGTTTATTTTCATTTCATTGTAATTTGATTTTAATTTCATTTAAGTTTGTAATTTAGGAGAGCCTATATAAAGGCCTTAGTTTCATAGAATTACTCATGCTAGATTGGGGGAAGTCTTAAGACCCTCTTTGTTCACCATTAATTTCTTCTCTTTTCTTTCTTACCTTGTAAATATTTTAGCTATGAATCACTAACTCTTTCCATTGGGAAAGAGAGCTCTATTATTTTTCAATGGATTGATTGTTTTTATTCTTCTTCTTCTCTTCATCTCTTTTTGATTTAATAGAAAGGATTTCATTCTTCATTCTAGCATTCAATTATCTTGGAAAAGATATTGAATGCAATTGGGTTTTATGGGAACCTTGGGAAAGGAAACATGAAACCATGCTTGAAATCCCTTCTCACACTTGAGTAGAATATGGGTTTTGGTGATGGGATACGTGACATATAATCCCCCCTCTACTTGGACCTATTATGATATGTGGTATAATCAGGGACCATTCTTCATTTCTTCTCATGAGCAATTTGACCAAGGAATTGGCTATTGATCAAGATTTAAGAGATTGAGTCACCAAGGAATTAGGGCTCAATCAATCATGATTGCCAAGAGGTCAATGAGTTGCATGATTGAAGATGAGATGAAATCAATTAATCTGGAGAATGCAAATCTCTTGATCCTAATGTTTATTTTATCTTTCTTTCTTTTATTTACTTTGTGGTTATTTACATTTTCTGCACTTTACATTTCCAGCACTTTACTTTCTTGTACTTTACTTTCCCTGCCATTTACTTTCTTGCACTTTATTGCTTTCCGTTACTTTCATGTTATTTACTTTTCTTGTTACTTATCTCTCAAAATTGTGCTTGTCTAACTAGGCTAATTAATCAACTTTTGCTTGCTTAATCCAATTAATCTTTGTGGATACGATCCCACTCCACTATGGGTTATTACTTGACGACAAATTTGGTGCGCATGCCAAAGAATGGATTCATTATATGTGGGTAGCGAATTCCGGTCATCAAGTTTTATGGCGTCGTTGCCGGGGATTAATTGTGATTAACAAACTATCGGTTGGTTGATTTCCTAGATTAGACATTTTTTTTCTTTCTCTTTTGTTTTGTCATTTAATTTCTTTTTATTTTCTCTTGCTAGTAAGGTGTTTGTGTTATTGCCTCACTAAGAATCCCTCATCTGTGACAATGGGGATTCCAATTTCTTTTGGTGATTATTGTTTGAGACAGAGCATTTTGCAAGTAAGAATGAAGTTTACCTCACATTTTGATCAATCATGTCATATGGGATATTACCCACCACCACAAAATGATTCTAGTCATTTTCCTAATGGTGGCTGGGAATATTACCAAAGAATGATAGAGTATGAGCAATCAAATAAAATGGAGTACTTCCTAGAGCCACAAAATAGTTCATATTGTTATAACAACTATAGAAATTTTGGCTTTGGAAGGAATTTTAATGCTGCATACCCCATTCTTCAAGGACTATCATCCCATAATTGTCCAACCTGTGCACCTCCATAAAATCTTCTAGAATTTACAATAGAAGAACTCTTCAAGAGATATCTCTTCATTTCCCAACTCAGTGAGTTTTTAAGGCAAAATATAAGAGAGGTGATTGAAAATATGGAAATCTCAAGGAGAAATCAAGAAGAACAAATGAGACAATTGGCACAACATTTTGTTGATGAACCAACCAATGTCTTCCCTTGGCCAGGGGAAGAATATCATGCCATCAGTCTAAGGAGTAGAGAAGTTCTTAATGAGGGTGAAAATGAGGAATTGGTAGGGAAAAAAAAAAGAGATTTTTGTACCAAGAGAGCCACTATTCCAAGAAATTCTTGATAAAGAGGATACTCCAACCATCTCACAATACCCAAGTGTTAAAATCCAAGACATGAAGGCAATCAACAAAAGCACCAAAAAGAGGATTGTGACCAAGGAACAAAGGACTATATGCATGAAGAACAAAAGGTCAACTGCAAACAATCCAACCCCTACCCCAACAAGAAAAGCAAATCAAGAAAACAACAAAAGAAAGCTTACTGGTAGGCACTCAAAACAGGGGACATCAACTGGCTCTTCTCTCCACTTGAGGTCATTCCTCTTGATAAATTGGAAGAAGAGGAAGAAAGTTTAGCACAACATGTCAAGCTAATGACATTAAAAGAGCGCTTGTTGGGAGGCAACCCAACCGTAGGTAATGTTTCTTTTTTTGCTTTGTTTACTTTCAATAATTTAGCATATGATTGCATTTTAAGTTTGGTGTTGCTATGCAACAAATTGATTTTCAATCTTTTTGGATACTTGTATCAATTTCAAGAGAAAGTGTCACACTAAGTTTGGTGTGCTACTTATTTTTCTATGCAATATATCCATCAACACCCTCTTGGTTATGCAATCATATTGTCTTTGTTTTACTTCTTGTGCCCTTATTGTATCCTTAACTCTACTTGTTTGAGCACATGTACTACTCACATTTTATTGTTAAAGACACTCATGACCCATCATAAACCCCATCACCACTATTTTATTTGTTGCTTGAGGACAAGCAATCATTCTAAGTTTGGTGTGGGAAGGGAAAGTATAGGAGGAAAAGGACAACAACAATGAAGATGAACTACAAGGTGGTAAAGTTCCTTTTTCTCTTATTTGCTTCCAGTAAATTTAAATTGCATGATTGTCTTCTATTTTCTCTGTGTGCATGTGTGTTTTGAATAAGCTTAGCTTCATTGTTGAATTGTAACATGTGCTATGACATTATGACTATCCTCTTGAGTTTTGTGAGTTCAAAATCAAATAAGTATCATGATCATAAACAAACAAGGTCATTAAAGAAGAAGTTAGCATGAGCATATAAGTATTGGGAAGCTAGCATGACTATTGTTGCTCAATTGCATTTGAATTTATTTAATTGAAGTTTTCATCTAGGACATTTTATGAAATTTTTTAAATCACGAAAACCTTGAAGAAGCATAATGCAAGAAAAGGAAAAGGGAAAAAAATGAGAAAGTTGAAGGCTCTGAGTACCAATGACAATTCATTTGTTAAGTACTTGTGGTGTTCATGTATCAAGCAAAAAGCTTGAAAACAAAACACTTAGAGTCAAGGCTAGGCTCAAGTGGAAAAGCACACCCTCAAAGCTCAAGTCTCTGAGCATCAATAATTAGAGAGTAAAGACAAGAAACAAACGAGCTTAAAGAAGTCCTCTAATTAAATGCTTGTGGTGCTTATGTATCAAGTGGTAATACTTGAAAACAAAGCATTTAGAGTCATAGCTTTCAACATATGGTGCAAAGCACCCAAGAAGCTAAGCTAAGAAAAGAATGAAAAGCTTGTTTCAAGGAAGGAACATAAAGAAAACGATTTCATAAAATGAGCTAGATAGAAGCATCAATCATTTGAATGTCTTTTGTGATTGTAGCATGCATAAGAAACTAGTCAACCATGAACATAAAAATTGCTACTCTTCTCACCTTGGTTTGTCAAAATCTATTGCATGATTATTTGTTTGCTTGAGGACAAGCAAAGTTTAAGTTTGGTGTTGTGATGACTACGCATCATGTACCATTTTTCCTATCTAAAAGGACCATAAAAAGAACACAATCATATTGAATCAATGCAATTTCATTGAACAAATGATATCTATTGTGGTACATTGCTTTGAAATGGTTTGTGTTAAATTTCAGGTGGAAAAAGAAGCAAAAAGAGCACAAAACAAGCAAATAAAGTTGGGCGTGCCACTTGGAGCTCTGGGCATGGCACGCCAAGCTTTTGAAACCAATTCTCAATAATGGGCGTGCCACTTGGTGTCTTGGGTGTGGCACGCCAGGCTTAATTTCCAGAGGAGTGATTTTGAGCCCCACTATGGGCGTGGCACGCTGGGACATATGCCATCCTGACCTCCTCTTATTCAAATGAAAATATCTTGAGCTACTCAACTTTAAATGCGATGATTCTAGTGCCATTAGATAGTAGACATTCAGATCTTTCCAACCATATATAACACTTTATTATGGACACTAGAATTGAGGAAGATATTGAACCCGAAAACACAAGGAGAAAAATACGTCACTGCAGAGTTACCAGCCTGACCTCTTCATCTTCAAAGGATCATAACCTGAGTTGTAGAGGTCCATATGATCTGATTCTGCTAATGTCGGAAAGCTGACATCAAGGGATTTTCAACGATATACAACACTCTAGGGTGGACGTTAAAACTAGAGGTGAAAAAGGCTATTATTTCAGCGTTGCAAAACCTGGGCGTGCCACTTGGTATCGAAGGCGTGGCACGCCAGCTCAAGAATCTCACTATGGCGTGCCACTTAAAGCTTTGGGCATGGCATGTCAGTTCTAATGGCCAGAGAGGAGATTTTGGTACATCATTGAGGTGTGACATGACAGTTTTGGGCATGGCACGCCAGCTTCACAATATATGGGGCGTGGCATGCTAGAAGTGGGCGTGGCACGCTGGGCTACCTGACAGACTGACCTCTTCACATTCAAATGGGCATAACGTGAGCTACAAAGGTCCAACTGAGTTGATTCTAAAAGAGTTGGAAAGCTAACATCCAGGGCTTTCTAACAATATATAACATTTTATAGTGGACATTCATTTTGAGGCCCAATCAACTCCATACTTTCAACGTTGCAAAGTGGGTCATACTCCAAAGGGAAAAATCAAGTGGGAGTGGCACTTGGAACCACAAGCCAACTTCTTCCTACAGCCCCCAACCTTCAACCAAGCCCTCTCTAACTCTCATTCAAGCCACAATTGTCAACCAATCATGGCCACAAAAAGCATCTAGAATAGTTTGCTTTCATTTTATTGTAATTTGCTTTTAATTTCATTTAAGTTTGTAATTTAGGAGAGCCTATATAAAGGCCTTAGTTTCATAGAATTACTGATGCTGGATTGGGGGAAGTCTTAGGACCCTCTCCGTTCACCATCAATTTCTTCTCTTTTCTTTCTTACCTTGTAAATATTTTAGCTATGAATCACTAAATCTTTCTATTGGGAAAGAGATCTCTATTGTTTTTCAATGGATTGATTGTTTTTATTTTTCTTCTTCTCTTCATCACTTTTTGATTTACTAGAAAGGATTTTGTTCTTCATTCTAGCATTCAATTATCTTGGAAAAGAGATTGAATGCAATCGGGTTTTATGGGAATCTTGGAAAAAGAAACATGAACCCATGCTTGAAATCCCTTCTCACACTTGAGTAGAATCTGGGTTTTGGTGATGGGATACGTGACATATAATTCCCCCTTTACTTGGACTTATGATGATCAGGGACCATTTTCATCTCTTCTCATGAGCAATTAGGCCAAGGAATTGGCTATTGATCAAGATTTGAGAGATTGAGTCACCAAGGAATTGGGGCTCAATCAATCATGATTGCCAAGAAGTCAATGAGTTGCATGATTGAAGATGAGATGAAATCAATTAATCCGAAGAATGCAATATCTCTTGATCCCAATGTTTATTTTATCTTTCTTTCTTTTATTTACTTTGTGGTTATTTGCATTTTCTGCACTTTACATTTTCAGCACTTTACTTTCTTATACTTTACTTTCCCTGCCATTTACTTTCTTGCACTTTATTGCTTTCCGTTACTTTCATGTTATTTACTTTTCTTGTTACTTATCACTCAAAATTGTGCTTGTCTAACTAGGCTAATTAATCAAATATTTCTTGCTTAATCCAATTAATCTCTGTAGATACGATCCCACTCCACTGTGGGTTATTACTTAACGACAAATTTGGTGCGCTTGCCAAAGAACAGATTCATTATATGTGGGTAGTGAATTCCGGTCATCATTTCCTAAGTCCGAAGGGCATAACTATATAACAATAGTTTGCTTTTGGGGTTAAGAAAGATGTCTTCTCTTGGTTGGGTTCATACATCGGGATTTGATTGTATCCCGAGTAAGCGTCCATGAAGGAGAGGTACCGATAGCCTGACGAAGCGTCAACTAGTGTGTCGATGTTCGAGAGTGAGTAGGGATCTTTTGGGTAGGCTTTGTTGAGGTCGGTGTAATCAGTGCACATCCGCCACTTCCCATTTGACTTTTTAACCAACACCACATTGGCTAGCCATAGTGGGTACTTTACCTCCCTTATGAATCCTGCCTCCAACAAGGCATGTACGTGCTCCTCTACAGCTTGTGACCTTTCTGGGCCGAGCTTCTTACGCTTTTGCTGTACTGGCCGAGACCCTGGATATACGGCTAACTCGTGGCACATTAGTCTGGGATCAATACCAGGCATATTGGCAGCCTTCCATGCACAGAGGTCGGAGTTATCTTTTAGGAGCTTTATTAGCAGCTCCTTTAAGTCGTCCCTCAGATTTGATCCTATACTTATTGTTTTGTCTGGAGCACCTCCAATTTAAACTTCTTGGGCTTCACCTTCTGGCTGAGGGCGGAGTTCTTCACGAGCTCGAATTCTCCCGAGTTCTATAGAATTGGTTTATTTTCCTCTGGGGTTGCCTTTAAGGTTCAGACTTTCGTTATAACAGCGTCGCGCGACTTTTTGGTCTCCCTTTATGGTAGCGATCCCTTCCGGAGTGGGGAACTTCATGCATAGGTGTGGAGTGGAGACTACGGTGGTGAGCTGATTTAGCGTTCTCCGACCTATTAAAGCGTTATAGGCGGAGCTCACATCGACTACAATATAGTATATGCTCAATGTCCTAGACCGAGTTCCCTTTCCAAAGGTTGTGTGTAGTGGGATATATCCTAATGGTTGAATTGGGGCATCTCTTAGCCCGAATAGGCTATTTGGATATGCTCTGAGTTCTTTTTCTTGTAAGTCGAGCTTGTCGAAAGCGGATTGGAATAGTATATCCGCAGAGCTTCCCTGGTCGACAAATGTTCAATGGAGGTGGGCATTGGCAAGTATTATGGTGACTACCACGGGGTCATCCTGCCCTGGGATGATGCCCGCAGTGTCTTCTTGAGTGAAGGTAATATTGGGGAGGTCGACCGACCTATCTTTTCATCCAACATGGTACACCTGCTTAAGGTGTCTTTTACGCAACGACTTAGAGATCCCTCGTCCTACCAATCCTCCATTGATCATGTGAACATGCCTTTCAAGTCTATGATGGGGACGTTCAGCTCGTTCGATCTCTTCGCCCCTTCTTTTTTTCTTTGGTTCATCTGCTTTGTTGGCCAAGAACCTGTTTAGTCTTCCTTCCCAGGCTAGCTTCTCTATGACGTTCTTTAGGTTGTAGCATTCGTTCATGGGGTGCCTGGTGGACGAAATTGTGATCACTTGTTATTTGTTTATAAAGGATGTATACTCTTATGGCACTGTTTATTTTCTTCACAACTCCGTTCAACTAACCAGCAAGTGTACTGGGTCGTCCAAGTAATAACCTTACGTGAGTAAGGGTCGAATCCACAGAGATTGTTGGTATGAAGCAAGCTATGGTCACCTTGCAAATCTCAGTTAGGCGGATTAAAGAGTAATTATGATTATCATTAAATAAAAAGGAATAATAAAAGGGATAGAATACTTATGTAGATTCATAGATGGGAATTTCAGATAAGCGGAATGGAGATGCTGTAGAGCTCTCGGACGCCTGCCTCCCTACTGCTTCTACTCAATCCTTCTTACTCCCTTCCATGGCAAGCTTTGTATAGGGGTTCACCATCAACTGTGGCTACTTTCATTCCTCACGGGGAAATATCCTGTGCGGCTGTCACTCGCACAGCTAACCAGTCTGGAGGCATCACCCATGGTTGATAGCTACATCCCATCCTCGCAGTGAAAGCTAATGCTCACGCACTCTGTCACAGTACGGCCAATCACCGGTTGGTTCCCTCCCCTACTGGAATAGAATCCCTCTTTTGCGTTTGTCACTAACGCCCAGCAGGTTACAGGTTTGAAGCACGTCACAGTCATTCATGAACGGAATCCTACTCGGAATACCACAGACAAGGTGAGACTTTCCGGATTCCCAAGATCCTACTCGGAACACCACAGACAAGGTTGGACTTTCCGGATCCAGACAAATGCCGCCATCTATCTAGCTTATACCACGAAGATTCTGTTGGGGAATCTAAGAGATACACATTCACGCCTTGTTGCATGTAGAACGTAAGTGGTTGTCAATCACGCGCGTTCATGAGTGAGAATAATAATGAGGGTTATCTAACTCATCACCATTCATCATGTTCTTGAGTACGAATGAATATCTTGGAATAAGAATAAGATAGAGAATTGAATAAAAGAAAATAGAACTTCATTAATCTTTGAGGTACAGCAGAGCTCCACACCCTTAATCTATGGTGTGCAGAAACTCCACCGTTGAAAATACATAAGTGAAAGAGGTCCAGGCATGGCCGAATGGCCAGCCCCCCTGAACGTGATCAATGATCTCCTAAGATGAAGAATAAAACAAAACTGAGACCAAAGATGTCTAATACAATAGTAAGAGGTCCTATATATACTAGACTAGCTACTAGGGTTTACATGAGTAAGTAATGGATGCATAAATCCACTTCCGGGGCCCACTTGGTGTGTGCTTGGGCTGAGCTTGATCAATCCACGTGTAGAGGCATTTCTTGGCGTCAAACTTCAGGTTATGACGTGTTTTGGGCGTTTAACTCCGAATCATGACGTTTTTCTGGCGTTTTACTCCAGACAGCAGCATGAACTTGGCGTTTAACGCCAAGTTACGTCGTCAATCTTCGAACAAAGTATGGATTATTATATATTGCTGGAAAGCCCTGGATGTCTTCTTTCCAACGACGTTGAGAGCGCGCCATTTGGAGTTCTGTAGCTCCAGAAAATCCATTTCGAGTGCAGGGAGGTCAGAATCCAACAGCATCAGCAGTCCTTTTGTCAGCCTTTTTTTAGAGTTTTGCTCAAATTCCTCAATTTCAGTCAGAATTTACCTGAAATCACAGAAAAACACACAAACTCATAGTAAAGTCCAGAAATGTGAATTTAACATAAAAACCAATGAAAACATCCCTAAAAGTAGCTTGAATTTACTAAAAACTATATAAAAACAATGCCAAAAAGCGTATAAATTATCCGCTCATCACAACACCAAACTTAAATTGTTGCTTGTCCCCAAGCAACTGAAAATCAATTAGGATAAAAAGAAGAGAATATACTATAAAGTCCAAAATATCAATGGATATTAATTTAATTACATGAGCGGGACTTGTAGCTTTTTGCTTCTGAACAGTTTTGGCATCTCACTTTTTCCTTTGAAGTTCAGAGTGATTGGCTTCTCTAGGAACTTAGAATTTCAGATAGTGTTATTGACTTTCCTAGTTAAGCATGTTGATTCTTGAACACAGCTACTTATGAGTCTTGGCCGTGGCCCTAAGCACTTTGTCTTCCAGTATTACCACCGGATACACAAATGCCACAGACACATAACTGGGTGAACCTTTTCAGATTGTGACTTAGCTTTGCTAAAGTCCCCAGTTAGTGGTGTCCAGAGCTCTTAAGCACACTCTTTGCTTTGGATCACGACTTTAACCACTCAGTCTCAAGCTTTTCACTTGGACCTTCATGACACAAGCACATGGTTAGGGACAGCTTGATTTAGCCGCTTAGGCCTTGGATTTTATTTCCTTGGGCCCTCCTATCCATTGATGCTCAAAGCCTTGGATCCTTTTTTACCCTTGCCTTTTGGTTTTAAGGGCTATTGGCTTTTTCTACTGCTCCTTCTTTTTTTTTTTTCTGCTTTTTCTTGCTTCAAGAATCAATTTCATGATTTTTCAGATCCTCAATAACATTTCTCTTTGTTCATCATTCTTTCAAGGGCCAACAATTTTAACACTCATAAACAACAAGATCAAAAGACATATGCACTGTTCATTCATTCATTCAGAAAACAAAAAGCATTGTCACCACATCAATATAATCAAACTAAATTCAATAATAATTTCGAAAATTATGTACTTCTTGTTCTTTTGAATTAAAACATTTTTCTTTTAAGAGAGGTGAAGGACTAATGGATTTTATTCATAGCTTTAAGGCATGGTTACATACTAATGATCATGAAATGAAGACACAAAACATAGATAAACACAACAATTAAAAACCGAAAACAGAAAGAAATAAAGAACAAGGAATGAATCCACCTGAGTGAGGGTGGTGCCTTCTTGAAGGTCCAATGGTGCTCTTTGAGCTCCTCTATATCTCTTCCTTGCCTTTGTTGCTTTTTTTTTGCTCTTCTCTTATTTCTGGAGTGCTCATGATGTTCCACCCTTAGTTGCTTCCAATATTTGTGTGGAGGATAACTTATCCCCTGAGGTATCTCAGGGATCTCTTGATTTGCAGCCACATGTTCTACCACTGAGCTATGACGGCTTATATTTTTAGTCTTTCCATCTCCCATAACTCAGAGGTGGAAGCTTTTGTCTTCCCTTTGAGGTTTCTCTGGCCTTAGGTGCCATTAATGGTAATGGAAAAGCAAAAAAGCTATGCTTTTACCACACCAAACTTAAAATATTGCTCGCCCCCGAGCAAGAGAAGAAGAAAGAAGAGAAGAAGAAGAAGAAGAAAAAAAAAATGGAGGTGAGTGAGGGGAGATGGATTTGGCTATATGGGTGGGATTGGGTGGGAAAGAATTTTGAATTTTGAAGGTGAGTGGGGTTTATGGGAAAGGGTGAATGGTGAATGAAGAAGGGATAACCATGAATATAGAGAGATAGGGCGAGGTATGTGGGGATCCTGTGAGGTTCACAGATCCTTGAGGTGATCCTGTGGGGGTCCACAGATCCTGAGGTGTCAAGGAATTCCATCCTTGCACCAAATAGGCATGTAAAATGCCTTCATGCATCATTCTGGCGTTCAAACGCCCATTGGTGCACGTTCTGGGCGTTCAACGCCCATGTAATGCATGTTTCTGGCGTTGAACGTCAGTTTCATGCTTGTTTCTGGCGTTCAGCGCCAGATTGTCCTTTGTGTGCGCATCCTGGCGTTTAACGCCAGGTTGTTGCTTGTTCTGGGCGTTCAGTGCCAGAATGGTGCTCTGTTCTGGCGTTGAACGCCGGCCAGATGCACCTTCTGGGCGTTGAACGCCAGCCCGTGCGTCCTCCAGGGTGAAAAATTTTTTTTTCTGTTTTTGACTCTGTTTTTAATTTTTTTTTATTTTTTCGTGACTCCTAATGATCATGTACCTAATAAAACACAAAAATAACCAAGAAACAAAATAAAATAAAATTAGATAAATAGAATTGGGTTGCCTCCCAACAAGCGCTTCTTTAATGTCAATAGCTTGACAGTGGCTCTCATTGAGCCACAAGGTGATCAGGTCAACTTAAGTGTGGTATTCCCAACACCAAACTTAGAGTTTGGATATGGGGTTTGGACACCAAACTTAGAGTTTGGTTGTGGCTTCACAACACCAAACTTAGAGTTTGACTGTGTGGGCTTTTCTTGACTCTGAACTGAGAGAAGCTCTTCATGCTTACTCTCTTTTGTCACAGAAGGATGGCCATGTGCCTGAAACACAAGGTAGTCCCCATTCAATTGAAGGACTAACTCACCTCTGTTGACATCTATCACAGCTCCTGCTGTGGCTAGGAAAGGTCTTCCTAGGATGATGCATTCATCATCTTCCTTCCTAGTGTCTAGGATTATGAAATCAGTAGGGATGTAAAGGCCTTCAACCTTTACTAGAACGTCCTCTACTAACCCATAAGCTTGTCTTATGGACTTATCTGCCAATTGTAATGAGAACAAGGCAGGTTGTACCTCAATGATTCCCAGCTTCTCCATGACAGAGAGTGGCATTAGATTTATCCCTGACCCAAGATCACATAGAGCTTTCTCAAAGCTCATGGTGCCAATGGTGCAAGGTATTAAGAACTTGCCAGGATCTTGTTTCTTTTGAGGTAGAGTTCTCTGAATCCAAGTATCTAGTTCACTAATGAGCAAGGGAGGTTCACTTTCCCAAGTCTCATTACCAAACAGCTTGGCATTCAGCTTCATGATAGCTCCTAAGTATAGAGCAGCTTGCTCTCCAGTCACATCTTCATCCTCTTCAGAGGATGAATGTTCTTCAGAGCTCATGAATTGCAGAAGGAGATTTAAAGGAATCTCTATGGTCTCTAGATGAGCCTCATATTCCTCAGGATCCTTAATAGGAAACTCCTTCTTGATTGAGGAACGTCCCAGGAGGTCTTCCTCACTGGGATTTTCGTCCTCCTCCTCCTTGGTGCATTCGGCCACTTTGATTAAATCAATGGCCTTGCACTCTCCTTTTGGATTCTCTTCTGTATTGCTTGGGAGAGTACTGGGAGGAGTGTCAATGACTTTCTTACTCAGCTGGCCCACTTGTGCCTCCAAATTTCTAATGGAGGATCTTGTTTCATTCATGAAACTGAAAGTGGCTTTTGACAGATCAGAGACTATATTGGCTAAATTAGAATTATTTTGTTCAGAGTTCTCTGTCTGTTGCTGAGAAGATGATGGATATGGCTTACTATTATTCAGCCTGTTGCGTCCACCATTGTTAAAACCTTGTTGAGGTTTTTGTTGATCCTTCCAGGAGAAATTTGGATGATTTCTCCATGATGAGTTATAGGTGTTTCCATAAGGTTCACCTAAGTAATTAACCTCTGCCATGGCAGGGTTTTCAGGATCATAAGCTTCTTCAGAAGCTGCCTCTCTAGTATTATTGGATGCATGTTGCAATCCATTCAGATTTTGAGAGATCATGTTGACCTGTTGAGTCAACATTTTGTTCTGAGCCAATATGGCGTTCAGAGCATCAATTTCAAGAACTCCTTTCTTCTGAGGTACCCCATTATTCACGGAATTCCTCTCAGAGGTGTACATAAACTGGTTGTTTGCAACCATGTCAATGAGTTCTTGAGCCTCTTCAGGCGTTTTCTTCAGGTGAATAGATCCACCTGCAGAATGGTCCAATGACATTTTCGAAAATTCAGAGAGACCATAATAGAATATATCTAATATGGTCCATTCTGAAAACATGTCAGATGGACATCTCTTGGTCAGCTGCTTGTATCTTTCCCAAGCTTCATAGAGGGATTCACCATCTTTTTGTTTGAAGGTTTGAACATCCACTCTCAGCTTGCTCAGCTTTTGAGGAGGAAAGAATTTATCCAAGAATGCAGTGACAAGCTTATCCCATGAGTCCAGGCTATCCTTGGGTTGTGAATCCAACCATACCCTAGCTCTGTCTCTTACAGCAAAAGGGAAAAGCATGAGTCTGTAGACTTCAGAATCAACTCCATTCGTCTTTACAGTGTCACAGATCTGCAAGAACTCAGTTAAAAACTGGTAAGGATCTTCAGATGGAAGTCCATAAAACTTGCAGTTTTGTTGCATTAAAGCAACTAGTTGAGGCTTAAGCTCAAAATTATTGGCTCCAATGGCAGGAATGGAGATGCTTCTTCCATCAAACTTGGACGTTGGCTTTGTGAAGTCACCAAGCATTCTCCTTGCATTATTATTATTATTATTTTCCTCTGCCATCTCTTTCTCTTGTTCGAAAATTTCAAGAAGGTTTCTTCTGGATTGTTGTAATTTAGCTTCTTTTAATTTTCTCTTCAGAGTCCTTTCAGGTTCTGGATCAATTTCAACAAGAGTGCCTTTATCCCTGTTCCTGCTCATATGAAAGAGAAGAAAACAAGAAAAGAAGAGGAATCCTCTATGTCACAGTATAGAGATTCCTTTATGTTAGTAGAAAAAGAAAGGTGGTAGAAGAATGAAGAATGGGTTCGGATTTATGGATGAAGATAGGTGAAGAGAAGTGTTAGTAATTAAATGATTAAATAAAAGAAGAAAAGAGAAGAGGGATTTCGAAAATAATTTTGAAAAAGAGTTAGTGATTTTCGAAAATTAGAGATAAAATGTGATTAAAATTAAAACATGAAACAATTAATTAATTAAAAAGAATTTTTGAAAAAGAGAGAGATATTTTCGAAAATAGAAGAGGGAAAAGTAGTTAAGTGGTTTTGAAAAAGATAAGAAACAAACAAGAAGTTAGTTAGTTGATTGAAAAAGATTTGAAATCAAAATTGAAAAAAATAAGAAGATAGTAAGTTAGATAAGATATTTTGAAATCAAATTTTGAAAAAGATAAAATTTTTGAAAAAGATCAAATAAAAGATAAAAAGATTTAACTCAAAAATTTTGAAATTATTTACTTCACTAACAAGAAACTACAAGATAAGATTCTAGAACTTAAAGATTGAACCTTTTTTAACAAGAAAGTAACAAACTTCAAATTTTTGAACCAATCACATTAATTATTAGTGAATTTTCGAAAATTACATATAAAAGATAAGAAAAAGATTTTGAAAATATTTTGAAAAAGATTTTTGAAATTTTTGAAAATTGAAAAAAAAAATGAAAAAGATATGATTTTTGAAAAAGATTTTGAAAAGATAAGATTTTTAAAATTGAAATTTTGACTTGACTTGTAAGAAACAACTAATTTTGAAAATTTTTGACCAAGTCAATCCCAAAATTTCGAAATTTTGGAGGGAAATAAGGAAAAGATATTTTTTTTTATTTTTGAATTTTTAGTTATGAGAGAGAAAAACAACAAAAATGCTCAATGCATGAAATTTTTAGATCAAAACAATGAATGCATGCAAGAATGCTATGAATGTCAAGATGAACACCAAGAACACTTTGAAGATCATGATGAACATCAAGAACATATTTTTGAAAAATTTTTGATGCAAAGAAAACATGCAAGACACCAAACTTAGAAATTTTTAATGCATGAAAAATATGAATGCAAAAATGCACATGAAAAACAAGAAAAGACACAAAACAAGAAAACATCAAGATCAAACAAGAAGACTTATCAAGAACAACTTGAAGATCATGAAGAACACTATGAATGCATGGATTTTCGAAAAAATGCAAGAAAAATTTTTAAAGCATGCAATTGACACCAAACTTAAAAATTAACTCAAGACTCAAACAAGAAACACAAAATATTTTTTTATTTTTTTGATTTTATGAATTTTTTTTTGAATTTTTATTAATTTTTTCGAAAATAAAGTTTAGAAAAATGAACAATAAAAGAAAAATTTTGAAAAAGATTTTTGAAAAGAAAATTACCTAATCTGAGCAACAAGATGAACCGTCAGTTGTCCATACTCGAACAATCCCCGGCAACGGCGCCAAAAACTTGGTGGACGAAATTGTGATCACTTGTTATTTGTTTATAAAGGATGTATACTCTTATGGCACTGTTTATTTTCTTCACAACTCCGTTCAACTAACCAGCAAGTGTACTGGGTCGTCCAAGTAATAACCTTACGTGAGTAAGGGTCGAATCCACAGAGATTGTTGGTATGAAGCAAGCTATGGTCACCTTGCAAATCTCAGTTAGGCGGATTAAAGAGTAATTGTGATTATCATTAAATAAAAAGGAATAATAAAAGGGATAGAATACTTATGTAGATTCATAGATGGGAATTTCAGATAAGCGGAATGGAGATGCTGTAGAGCTCTCGGACGCCTGCCTCCCTACTGCTTCTACTCAATCCTTCTTACTCCCTTCCATGGCAAGCTTTGTATAGGGGTTCACCATCAACTGTGGCTACTTTCATTCCTCACGGGGAAATATCCTGTGCGGCTGTCACTCGCACAGCTAACCAGTCTGGAGGCATCACCCATGGTTGATAGCTACATCCCATCCTCGCAGTGAAAGCTAATGCTCACGCACTCTGTCACAGTACGGCCAATCACCGGTTGGTTCCCTCCCCTACTGGAATAGAATCCCTCTTTTGCGTTTGTCACTAACGCCCAGCAGGTTACAGGTTTGAAGCACGTCACAGTCATTCATGAACGGAATCCTACTCGGAATACCACAGACAAGGTGAGACTTTCCGGATTCCCAGGATCCTACTCGGAACACCACAGACAAGGTTGGACTTTCCGGATCCAGACAAATGCCGCCATCTATCTAGCTTATACCACGAAGATTCTGTTGGGGAATCTAAGAGATACACATTCACGCCTTGTTGCATGTAGAACGTAAGTGGTTGTCAATCACGCGCGTTCATGAGTGAGAATAATAATGAGGGTTATCTAACTCATCACCATTCATCATGTTCTTGAGTACGAATGAATATCTTGGAATAAGAATAAGATAGAGAATTGAATAAAAGAAAATAGAACTTCATTAATCTTTGAGGTACAGCAGAGCTCCACACCCTTAATCTATGGTGTGCAGAAACTCCACCGTTGAAAATACATAAGTGAAAGAGGTCCAGGCATGGCCGAATGGCCAGCCCCCCTGAACGTGATCAATGATCTCCTAAGATGAAGAATAAAACAAAACTGAGACCAAAGATGTCTAATACAATAGTAAGAGGTCCTATATATACTAGACTAGCTACTAGGGTTTACATGAGTAAGTAATGGATGCATAAATCCACTTCCGGGGCCCACTTGGTGTGTGCTTGGGCTGAGCTTGATCAATCCACGTGTAGAGGCATTTCTTGGCGTCAAACTTCAGGTTATGACGTGTTTTGGGCGTTTAACTCCGAATCATGACGTTTTTCTGGCGTTTTACTCCAGACAGCAGCATGAACTTGGCGTTTAACGCCAAGTTACGTCGTCAATCTTCGAACAAAGTATGGACTATTATATATTGCTGGAAAGCCCTGGATGTCTTCTTTCCAACGCCGTTGAGAGCGCGCCATTTGGAGTTCTGTAGCTCCAGAAAATCCATTTCGAGTGCAGGGAGGTCAGAATCCAACAGCATCAGCAGTCCTTTTGTCAGCCTTTTTTTAGAGTTTTGCTCAAATCCCTCAATTTCAGTCAGAATTTACCTGAAATCACAGAAAAACACACAAACTCATAGTAAAGTCCAGAAATGTGAATTTAACATAAAAACCAATGAAAACATCCCTAAAAGTAGCTTGAACTTACTAAAAACTATATAAAAACAATGCCAAAAAGCGTATAAATTATCCGCTCATCAGTGCCCGTAGACTTGATTGTATTTGCAATACTCTGTCCGACTTCCTCCTGTCTTATGCTTAATCGGATGAGGGATGGGATCTTCTCAGTGTTGGGTATCTCTCTGTAGACATCCACAAAGGACACTAGTGCACGAAATTGTAAAGCACACTTTTCACAACTCGTACAACTAACCAGCAAGTGCACTGGGTCGTCCAAGTAATACCTTACGTGAGTAAGGGTCGATCCCACGGAGATTGCCAGCTTGAAGCAAGCTATGGTTATCTTATTATTCTTAGTCAGGATATCAATAAGGGTTCTTAGTTTTAATTGCGAAAATTAAAGGAGCATGAATTAAATGATACTTGTTATGCAGTAATGGAAAGTAGGTCGATGTTTTGGAGATGCTCTGTCTTCTGAATTTCTACTTTCCTACTGTCTTCTTCTTCACGCACGCAGATCTCCTTCCATGGCAAGCTATATGTTGGTGGATCACCGTTGTCAATGGCTAACAGTCGTCCTCTCAGTGAAAAGGGTCCATGTACATGGCTAATCATCTGTTGGTTCTTACTAATGTTGGAATAGGATCCATGGATCTTTTTGCACGCTATCACTACGCCTAGAATTCATGAGTTTGAGGCTCGTCACAGTCATCCCTTATCGGATCCTACTTAGAATACCACAGACAATGTTTAGACTTTTCGGATCTCAGGGATGCTGCCAATTGATTCTAGCTTATACCACGAAGACTCTGATCTCACGAATTTAAATGCTCTGTTGTCAGGAGAGGCAGTCAGACTCGTGAACCAGGAACCTAAGAGATATACATTCAATCTAAGGTAGAACGGATGTGGTTGTCAGACACGTGTTCATAGGTTGAGAATGGTGATGAGTGTCATGGATCATCACATTCACCATGTTGAAGTGCGAATGAATATCTTAGAATAGAAACAAGCGTGATTGAATAGAAAACGAAAGTAATTGCATTAATTCATCGAGACACAGCAGAGCTCCTCACCCCCAACCATGGGGTTTAGAGACTCATGCCATCAAAGATACAAATTCAGATCTAAAAAATGTCATAAGATACAAACTAAATCTCTGAAAATAGTTTTTATACTTAACTAGTAACCTAGGTTTACAGAAAATGAGTAAACTAAGATAGATAGTGCAGAAATTCACTTCCGGGGCCTACTTGGTTTGTGCTGGAGCTGAGCATTGATGATTTCACGTGCATAGGCTATTCCTAGAGTTAAACACCAAGTTGTAACCTGTTTCTGGCATTTGACTATAGCTTGTAACCTGTTTCTGGCGTTTAATGCCAGAATAGGGCAGAAGGCTGGCGTTGAACACCAGTTTGCATCGTCTAAACTCGAAAAAAGTATAACCTATTATATATTGCTGGAAGGCCCTGGATGTCTACTTTCCAACGCAATTGAGAGAGCATCATTTAAACTCTTGTAGCTCCAAAAATGCCATTTCGAGTGCAGGGAGGTCAGAATCCAACAGCATCTGCAGTCCTTTTTCAGCCTCTGAATCATATTTTTGCTCAGGTCCCTCAATTTCAGGCAGAAAATACCTGAAATCACAGAAAAACACACAAACTCATAGCAAAGTCCATAAATGTGATTTTTGCATAAAAACTTATAAAAATATACTAAAAAGTAGCTAGATCCTACTAAAAACTATATGAAAATATCCGCAAAAAGCGTATAAAATATCTGCTCATCACAACACCAAACTTAAACTGTTGCTTGTCCTCAAGCAACTAGATAAATAAAACAGGATAGAAAGAAAATCAAGAGGCAATAACTTCTCAGAGTTTTACATGAAGCTCAAATTCTCATTAGATGAGCGGGGCTAGTAGCTTTTTGGCTTCTGAACAGTTTTGGCATCTCAATTTATCCTTTGAAGTCCAGAATGATTGGAATCTATAGGAACTCAGAATTCAGAGAGTGTTATTAATTCTCCTAGTTTAGTACGTTCATTCTTGAACACAACTACTTTATGAGTCTTGGTTGCGGCCCTAAGCACTTTGTTTTCAAGTATTACCACCGGATACATAAATGCCACAGACACATAACTGGGTGAACCTTTTTAGATTGTGACTCAGCTTTTTAGAGGTGTCCAGAGTTCTTAAGCACACTCATATGCTTAGGATCACGACTTTAACCACTCAGTCTCAAGCTTTACGCTTGGACCTTCATGACACAAGCACATGGTTAGGGACAACTTGATTTAGCCGCTTAAGCCAGGATTCTATTCCTTTGGACCCTCCTATCCATTAATGCTCAAAGCCTTGGATCCTTTTTACCCTTGCCTTTTGGTTTAAAGGGCTATTGACTTTTTTTTTCACTGTTTTTTCTTGCTTCAAGAATCAATTTCATGATTTTTCAGATCATCAAATAACATTTTTCTTCGTTCATTATTCTTTCAAGAGCCAATAATTTTAACATTTATAAACTTCACTATCAAAATTATGCACTGTTCAAGCATTCATTTAGAAAATAAAAATTATTGCCACCACATATAAATAATTTGAATTTTTCTTATTAAGAACTCGAAAAACAAAATTGCCTCCTTATTCTAAAAAATCTGCTATTTTATTCATGTTTAATGATGATGAGAAAATAAATTATAGCTTACTTGGAGATGATAAAAATAAAAAGAAAATTAAAATTAAAAAGATTAGGACTCAACAACCTCTATTTTGGGAGATGGATGCTCCTTCAATCTGTGGGGTGTCTGGTCCTTCAAGAGACAGCTTCTGGCGCTTCAGCTCCTATAGCTCACGCCCTTGCTACTCCTGTTCCTTAAGCAGTTTGCAAAGCATGCTATTTTGATTCTGCTGTTCTTCCTTAAGTTGATCCATAGCTTCTTGCAGCATGGTGACAAATGCTTCTAGGCAGGTCCAGTAGTCAATCTGAGGGATTTCTGGGAGGAACTCCTGCGCCCTCCTTTTGATGGAGTTATCTTGTACTTGTTGTCCTTCCATTGACTTTTTTATGATTTAGTGGCGACTGAAATATACTCATCTACTCCCATCTTTACCCCAGCATTTTTACACTGCAGAGAAATCAAGCTTGGGTAGGCCAATTAGGCTTCAGTGGAGTTCTTGTTTGTAATTGTGTAAAGCTCACAAGAAATCAGATGATGAACCTCCACTTCGTTTCCCAGCATAATGCAATGAACCATCACTGCTCTTTTGACAGTGACCTCAGAGTGGTTGCTGGTGGGCAGTACGGAATGCCCAATAAAATCCAGCCAGCCTCTAGCAACTGGTTTGAGATCCCCTCTCTTGAGTTGATTTGGGACACCCTTTATGTTGGTTATCCACTTGGCTCCAGGGATGCATATGTCCTCTAGAACTTGGTCCAAGCGCTTATCTACTCTCACCATTCTCCTATTGAAGGATTCTGGATCATCTTGTAGTTGAGGCAGCTTGAAGTCCTCTCTTATTCTGTCCAGGTCGAAGTAAATAATCTTCCCTCTGACCATGGTTCGAAAGATATAGAAAGCAGTTCCAGTCATTCTCTGCCTCTCTGTTTGCCACAAATTTGAGTAAAATTCCTTAACCATGTTTCTACTGATGCCAAGGCATCTTGGCCAGTTTCACTAACCCTTTCTTTACTGTTTTAGGGTAATTTCACGCATTTTTTTTTTCTTAGTAAATAAGCAAGTTTTGGATAAAAATACACTTACACCTTGATCCAAGCAAACATTGTGAACTTTACATGGTTTCATGAGAATTATGCAGGAATTTAATGATAAAATGGATAATGCATGATTTCATGCCTTGGAACAGAGATTTGATGCACTTTATTTGCTTGATTTAAGGACAAAGAAAGCAAGGAAGAGCCACGTTAATCTAATTAACGTGACCACTAACGTGGAATGGGAATAAGCTTGTAGCATTAATAGAAAAAGTGATCGCCAATAACGCCTTCGAAGCCATCATAGCCTACGTTAGTTGCCACGTTAATTACATTAACGTGGTAGCTAACGTAGAGGAGAAGGAGAACTCCAACGTTAGTGGTAAAAGTGAATACCACTAACGTTTCAAAAAGTCACATTTAGCCATGTTAAGAGTCACGTTAATCCAATTAACATGAACTCTAACATGGGAGGAGAAAGCAATCGCCAACGTTAGTGACACTCACCTTTGTCCCAAACATTGGACTAAGCCAATAGTGCCCAAGTTAGTGGTCACGTTAAGACCACTAATGTGAAGAGTAACATGGAGCTAAGCATGATAGGCCAACATTATTGACCCTCACCTTTGTCACTAACGTTGGAGATGGCAATCACCACCGCGTTAGTGGTCACGTTAATGCAATTAACGTGAGGCACTAACGTTGGAAGGAGGGGCGTTTGGAGCGTTAGTGACAAAGGTAAGTGTCACTAACGCTCTTGAAGCTTAGGCATGCCCACGTTAAGGACCACGTTAGTTACACTAAGGTGGATCACGTTAACTAACGTGGATCACTAACGTGGGGAAAAGAGGCAAAGAGCAACGTTACTGGAAAAGGTGAATGCCAATAACATTTGCGAACATCCAAGAGGCAATGTTATTGAAAAAGGTGAATGCCAATAACATTTGCGAAGGACCAAGAGGCAACGTTAGTGGTCACATTAGTGCCTCTAACGTTGAAGTTAACGTGGATCATTTTGGTTTGGAATGTTAGTGAAAAAGGTGATCGTCACTAACGTTCTCATACTCACATTTTCACTTAACGTTAACACCCCTAACGTCCTAACTAACGTCCACTCATGCTTAACTCACACTTTTTCTACAAGTAAAGCTGAGCCCACTGAAGATTGTAACTGATTCAACTCAAGATCAAAGGCCCATATCCAAGACTTCAAAAATTGACTAGAAGATCAAGAAGAGTAGTATATATAGGAATAGTTTTGAACAAGAGAGGAGCTTGGCATTTTGGAGAACTACACTCTATATATTTACTTTTTTGCATTTTCTAGTTTGTTTTAGAATGCACTCTTCTTTACCATTTTCCATTTCCAGAGCTATGAACAACTAAACCCCCTTTCATTGGGTTAGGGAGCTCTGTTGTAATTTGATGGATCAATTATAGTTTTCATTCTTCTTCCTTTTTCTTTTCTCTTGATTTACTAGAAAGCTTTCGATCTTAATTCAATTGATTAGTTGTCTTGGAAAAGAAAATCTCCATAATTGGATCTCCTCTGAGCCTTGGAAAAGGGATGAGGAGATAATGCTAGAAACACTTTATCATGTTGGACCAAATTGGGGTTTGGACGGATATAGTGACATATAATCCTCCCAACACTTTGATTTGGAAATACATGTGGTATAATCAGTGACCATACTTCATCTCTTCCCATGAGCAATTAAATCAAGGAATTGGGCAATTGTTCAAGCTTAGAGAGATTGGGTTGCCAAGGAATTGGGATCCAATCACCTAAGATTGCCAAGGAGATCAATGAATGCATTGATTGAGGAAGAGATAAGAATGAACTTAATCTGGAGAATGCAACATCTCCTAAGCCCAATGAATCCCCCATTTCTGATCTTACCCATTCTCTTTACTTTCTGCTATTTATCTTTATGTTCATTTCCCAAATCCCTATTTAAGATTCAGCAATTTACTTTCTGCAATTTACTTTCCCGCCATTTAATTTTCTGCAATTCTCAACTCAATTTCTGTTTAGCTCAACTAGCACATTTTTCCAACTAAAGTTGCTCGACCAATCAATCCCTGTGGGATTCGACCTCACTCTATTGTGAGTTTTTACTTGACGACAATTTGGTATAATTGCCGAAGGAAAATTTGTTGAGAGACAAGTTTTTGTGCATCAAGTTTATGGCGCCGTTGCCGGGGATTAATTTTGTATCGACAATGATTAAGTTGGACGATCACTAGATTGAGCATTTTCTTTTGCTTGTTTATTTTACCTAGTCATTTACCTTCAGTATCAGTTATTTTCTTCCTCTCCCCCATCTCCCCTCTTCGTTTTATTTTCTTTTGTTGTTATTTACAATTTTTCCCACTAATCCACTAACTGTTTGATAAATTGCACCACTCATACTAACAGCCACTCTAACAAGAATAATCTCTTCATTTTATTTCTTGCTGTGTGCTCTGTTAGTTGTATGACAGGGAGAAGAATCGGAGCTTCAAATTGCTTTGATTCTGAACCTGAGTGGACCTTCCTTAGATTAAGGAGGGAAGCAAGAGGGACAAGAGTTGTTGGTGCTGAGGAAGAGGAGGAGTAATTTGAAACAAATATGGAGGAGAACCTGGAAAACAACCGTGAAGAAGAAGCTCACAACCATGCCAGAGAAGGCCCTGTGAATCATTCTGGGCAAGAAAGAAGAGTTCTAGGCTCTTACATCAATCCAAACCCAGGAAATTATGGAAGTAGTATCCAAAAGCCAACCACACATGCCAATAACTTTGAATTAAAACCCTAGCTCATCACCGTTGTTCAGAATAACTGTTCATTCGGAGGAAGTGCCCAAGAAGACCCCAATCTACATCTAACCACCTTCCTAAAAATATTTGACACTGTAAAGTCTAATGGTGTTCATCTGGATGTCTATAGACTGGTTTTGTTCCCTTTTTCACTCTGGGACAAAGCATCTAAATGGCTGGAATCTTTCCCGAAGGAGAGTTTAACAAATTGAGAAGAAGTGGTGAACAAATTTTTGGCGAGATTCTACCTTCCTCAAAGAATCAACAGGTTAAGAGCTGAAGTACAAACCTTTAGGCAACAAGATGGTGAAACTCTCTATGAGGCTTGGGAGAGGTTTAAGGACTTAACAAGAAGGTGCCCACCAAACATGTTCAACGAATGGGTTCAACTGCACATTTTCTACGAAGCTCTTTCTTACGAATCAAAGAAGGTCGTAGACCATTCATCAAGGGGTTCTCTAAACAAGAAGAAGACCATTGAAGAAGCCATAGATGTCATTGAGACTGTAGCTGAGAATGACTACTTCTATGCTTCTGAAAGGAGCAACACTCGAGGAGTGATGGAGCTGAACCACATGGATGCACTGTTGGCTCAAAATAAGATGATCACCAAGCAGTTAGCCGATATTACCAAGAAGATGGAAGAGAACCAAGTTGCAGCAGTCATCACTTCATCACCAGCTCAAGAAGGAGTGAATACAGGAGAAGAAGGTGGCTGGGAACAAGCCAACTATGTTGGGAACTCACCTAGGTAGACCCATGATCCATACTCCAATACTTATAATTCTGGTTGGAGAAACCACCCTAATTTTGGGTGGGGAAACCATTAAGACTAAGGCCAAGACTAAAGATGCCACAACCACAATGCCAACAGTAATACAACTCACCAATATCCCTCATAGAGATCATATCAATACCCACCTAATCACCCTTCTCAACATCCATATCAAAACCAACATGACCACTCTCAACCTCCTAACCTCAACCCACCATCACCGACCGAAGATAGACTCTCCAATGAGACTCTACTTGAAGATATATGTAAGAAAGTCCAAGACAACAGAGTGTTCAAGGGCAAAGTGCGAGCCAATATTAAAAACCAGGGAGACACCATCAAGAGACTGGAGTCCCAAGTGGGATATCTATCTCAACAGTTTCCCAAACCTACTGATAGTTTCCCAAGTGACACAGAGAAGAACCCAAGAGGAGAAACAAAGAAAGTAAGATGGGAAGAATGCAAGATGATCACTATAAGTGATGAGAGGAGTGTGGAAGAAGTAAACACACAAACAGAACACTTCCAAGACAATCCAAAGGAAAAGCATGAAGAGAGAAATCAAGCATCCCATCCCGCAACAGGGAGGAGCTAAAGAAAGAGGAGACTCTGAACCCATATGCACCTTTTCCCCAAAGGCTCAAGGGTGGTGTAGCAAGGAGAGTATATTCAAGGTTCCTCGACATGTTTGCATCCCTTCATGTGAACATACCATTCATTAAGGCTCTTCAGCAGATGCCCTCATACATCAAGTACATAAAGGAGCTGCTGACCAAAAAGAGTTCACTGAAGAGTGGGCAAACAATAGTGATGAATAGGGAGTACAGTGCTCTCATTCAAACAGAGACACCTACAAAAAAAAGGACCCAGGGAGTTTTCACTTCCCCTGTGCTATAGGAGAAGCAATGATTGACAAGGGACTCTGTGACCTGGGAGCAAGCATCAACTTAATGCCTCTATCCCACATGAAAAAGCTTCAAATCAATGAGCTAACACCCACGGACGTAATCATCAAATTGGCTGACAAAACTCAAAAACAGGCAATAGGAGTGGTTGAAAACATGTTAGTGAAGGTTGGGAACTACTTCCTTCCCACGGACTTTGTTATCTTGGAGATGGAAAAGAATCACATCCATCCCATCATCCTTGGGAGACCATTCTTAGCCACAACTAGGGCACTTATAGATGTGGAGCGAGGAGAACTAATATTGAGGATACATGATGAACAACTCACCTTCAATGTCTTGAAACCCTCTCAAGAAGCAGATCATGATAACAAAGAGTCAAGGGAAAAGCACAATAAGGAACTTATGGAAGAGACAAGTACAAAACCTTAAACCCTAAACCAGAGTAGTCAGAAGGAACAACAGCCAAGTGTAACCCAAGAAGAGCTAGACTCACCAGAGTCATATGAGACAAGCAACAAAACCCTCCTGAAAGAATGAACCCCAAGGAGCAAAGTAACATCAAGGGAAACAAGGAAAAAGGCCCCAAGGGGATGGAGGAACAAGAAGATTCCTACAAAGGGTTTCTCTCCAGGAGATGAAGTGGTCTCTACTTATCTTCCACCTATCCCACCTCATCTCCCCATCATCCCATCTCAGCTGCCTCAAGTGTACACCATCAGCAAAATTTTGTCCTTAGAACATGTGGAGCTTCTTAACAAAGCCAATAGAGACTGATGGTGTTTTTGTGGAAAAACGAACTTCCAACACACAAATCCAACCGGCAAGTGTACCGGGTCGCATCAAGTAGTAATAACTCACTTAGAGTGAAGTCGATCCCACAGGGATTGATGGATAAAGCAACTTTAGTGGGTGATTAGTTTAGTCAAGCTAACATTGAAGTGGAATTGGATGAAATGTAGCCAACAGAAAGTAAATTTGCAGGAATTATAAAGTGTAGAAAGTAAATTGCATTGAAACTTAAAGAGCAAGAAATGTAAATTGCAAAGAACTTAAATGACAAGAAATGTAAATTGCATGAAAAGTAAAGGGGCTGGGGTGTTGGAAATTAAATAGAGCAATAGATCAGAACTCAAAAGTCTTGTAGCAAGCTTAAATTGCAAGAAAGTAAATTGGAGGTCACAGTAGCTTAAATGTAAATTGCAGAAGGACACAAGTGCAGGAAATTAAATTGGGAGCAATGAGATGCAACAAAGAGACATAGATCATTTCTCAAGTCTCAAAGTGAAACTAACAATTTCAATAAAATAGTAAAAACAGAAGGAAAGCCAAGAGCTCAATTGCTCAATTGCTCACTTGATCAAGACAGAAACAAAATTCAACTCAATTGTGAAATTCAGAAAAGAAATTCAAGATCTCAGGGAATCAATGAGACTAGAGAACAAGTCTAGATCTCAAGCCCTTCCTTGATCAATTCAGAGAACAATTTGCAGAAGAAAAAGAAGATGAAAGAAATAAATGAAAACTCAGATTTAATTCTCAATTTTCTGAAATTATGCAGAAGAAGAACAAGAGAGATTTCAGATCAAGTGAAACAGAATTCCTTCAATTCTTGATCTAAAATTCAAACAGAAATGAAAACTAAGAGAGAGAACTCTCAAATCCTAATGCTCCCTAGTGGAGCTAGCCTCTTTCTAATCGAGCTTTTTTTTTAGAGCCAACCTCCTCTCTGAAATGAGAGTGATGCCCTTTTTATAGGCTTTTTACAAAATGAAAATAAAATGAAATTGAAATTAAAAATAAATTCACAAAATGAAATTCCTAATCTAGCTTGTTCTTGTGCCTTTGAGTGATGATGTGGGCTTTGCTTGCTTTGGATTTGAGGAGAAATGCGTTTAGTTGGCCTTGATTCAATTTGGAGAGGAATTGAATTTAAATGAGATTTTGGTTGAATTTTGGCCCATGATGCTCCCAGGAGGCTGCTCTGCTCTTGTGGAGAGCAGAGCAGTGAAGCCTTGTGTGGGGATCCTGCTCGTGTGTGTTGTACGCACCAAGCCCCTTGATCGTGCCAAATTGTGCGTGACATGCTTCCCTGGGTCGTGTCATGGTGCGTGCCTTGCGCCCAAGGAATGTTGCTCTGCCCTCCTTGTGGGCAGCGCAATGGTGCTTCCAAGAGGAGTTCCCAAGTTCAAGCCTTGGTGAAAGCACTCCACTCAAATTTTCTTACATTTTCTTTGGGAGAGAGCACGATACTGCCCTCCAATAGAGCAGTCTGCTCTCCTTGAGGGCAGACTTCCTTGGTTTCCTTGTGTCTCCCTATTCGAGCCTTAGTGGAAGCACTTTGGTTCATTTTCGCTTATTTTTGGCCCTTAAAGATGCCTTTCATTCATGCCTCAATTGTACGCCAAATATGGATTGCTATATAACATTGAAAAGCTCTGAATGTCAGCTTTCCAATGCAACTGGAAGCACATCAATTGGACGTCTGTAGCTCAAGTTATAGCCCTTTGAAGTAGGCATGGTCATGCTGTGAACGCCCAGATTTTAACTTAGCGAAAATTTGCTTCCAACCTCACTTTGCATCACGATATTGCCCTGCTCTTGGCAAGGGCAGAGCAGTGTGCGTGCTGGTTGCTTTCTTCTTTGATTTGGTCATGGGCCACGCTTTTAAAAGCATGGCCTAAGGCTCCAAAGTGTGCTCCAACTTGAAAGTGTGCCCCAAAGCTCTTTTTTTCTCCTTTTTAGCTTATTTTGTGCTTCTTTGCTTCTTTTTCTTCTTATTTCCTACAAGATTTATAAAATTAAAAGATCAAGAAAATATATCATTTAAGCACAAAAGCATTCAATATTTAAGCATAAATCATCAATTTCTTGTATGAAAAAGCATAGAAAAATAGGTATATGATGACTTGTCATCAGAGACAGATTCACTGTAAGAAGGGAAGATTTGAAGCACTACCAACCACCTTGACAAAGGCCAAATGTCAAGCTAATGACGCTAAAGAAGTGCTTCATGGGAGGCAACCCATGTTTTATATCCTTTCCTTTTAATCTTTAATAGTAGTTAATAAAGCAAGTTCATGAATTCTAAATCAACTTTGACAGGCACTTAAAAGAATCTTTATATGCAGCATATAGTGAACAACAAGTTTGGTGTTCAGGGCACACTAAGATGGCATATACACAATTCATATCATATCAGTCTTAGGGCCTTAATCAAAATTTTTCTTCTTTCACCACATGATCACAAACTAAGATTGCTGTCACCAACGTTGCATGCATGAGCACTTAATTGGTCGGTTGGTTTGCAGTCATGAATGGCCCTTAGTTAGTCAAAAGTAAAAACAAAAGGTGGGGTGGCTAGCCTCCAAATTTTTTTTTACCGCCACAATTCAAACTAATCCGTCTTCTCTTTTGTCTTGCAAGGAAATTGAAGGGAATGTTGGAGGAAATTGATGGGACAACCAATTGAAGGGGGGTTCGGTGGTGCACAAAATTGTGATCTCTAATAATGGCATTCAACTTAGTATGGGGGTTTATAACTCAGCACTTTCTTCACAACCTCGCACAACTAACCAGCATGTACACTGGGTCATCCAAGTAATACCTTATGTGAGTAAGGGTCGATCCCACGGAGATTGTTGGTATGAAGCAAGCTATGATCATCTTGAAATTCTCAGTTAGGCGGATAATATATGGTTATGGAGTTTTCGAATAATAAAAATAAATAAACAGAAAATAAAGATAGAAATACTTATGTAAATCATTGATGGGAATTTCAGATAGGCGTATGAAGATGCTGTGCTCCTTCTGAATCTCTGCTTTCCTACTACATTCATCCAATCCTTCTTACTCCTTTCCATGGCAAGCTGTATGTAGGGCATCAACATTGTCAATGGCTATATCCCATCCTCTCAGTGAAAAAGGTCCAAATGCTCTGTCACAGCACGGCTAATCATCTGTCGGTTCTTGATCATGCCGGAATAGAATCCATTGATTCTTTTCCGTTTATCATCACGCCCAACAATCGCGAGTTTGAAGCTCGTCACAGTCATTCAATCCTTGAATCCTACTCGGAATACCACAGACAAGGTTTAGACTTTCTGGACTCTCATGAATGCCGCCATCAATTCTAGCTTATACCACGAAGATTCTAATTAAGGAATCTAATAGATATGCATTCAGTCTGATGTAGAACGGAAGTGGTTGTCAGTCATGCGTTCATAGGTGAGAATGATGATGAGTGTCACGGATCATCACATTCGTCATGGTGAAGTGCAACGAATATCTTAGAACAAGAATAAACTGAATTGAATAGAAAATAGTAGTAATTGCATTAAAACTTGAGGTACAGTAGAGCTCCACACCCTTAATCTATGGTGTGTAGAAACTCCACCGTTGAAAATACATAAGTGATGGTCCAGGCATGGCCGAATGGCCAGCCCCCAAAATGTGCTATGAATTCGAAAATAGGGAGAAGGACCAGATATGTGGTTAAAAGACTCAATGGTCAAAGACGACTAATACAATAGTAAAATATCCTATTTATACTAGACTAGCTACTAGGGTTTACAGAAGTAAGTAATTGATGCAGAAATCCATTTCCGGGGCCCACTTGGTGTGTGCTTCGGCTGTGCTTGAGCTTTACACGTACAGAGGCTTCTTTTGGAGTTGAACGCCAAGTTGTAACGTGTTTCTGGCATTCAACTATGGTTCGTGACGTTTTTCTGGCGTTTGTATTGACTCTAGAATGCAGCATGGAACCGACGTTGAACGTCAGTATATGTTGTCTAATCTCGAATAAAGTATGGACTATTATATATTTCTAGAAAGCTCTGGATGTCTACTTTCCAACGCCGTTAAGAGCGTGCCATTTGAAGTTTTGTTGCTCCAGAAAATCTATTTCGAGTGCAGGGAGGTCAGAATCCAACAGCATCAGCAGTCCTTTGTCAGCCTTCTTATCAGAGTTTTGCTCAGGTCCCTCAATTTCAGCCAGAAAATACCTAAAATTACAGAAAAACACACAAACTCATAGTAAAGTCTAGAAATGTGAATTTAGCATAAAAACTAATAAAAACATCCCTAAAAGTAGCTAGATCCTACTAAAAACTACCTAAAAACAATGCAAAAAAGCGTATAAATTATTCGCTCATCACAACACCAAACTTAAGTTGTTGCTTGTCCCCAAGCAACTAAAAATCAATTAGGATAAAAAGAAGTGAATATACTATAAAGCTCAGAATATCAATGAATATTAATTCTAATTAGATGAGCGGGATTTGTAGCTTTTTGCTTCTGAATAGTTTTGGCATCTCACTTTATCCTTTGAAGTTTAGAATGATTGGCATATCTAGGAACTTAGAATTTCAGATAGTGTTATTGATTCTCCTTGTTAAGTTTGTTGATTCTTGAACACAGCTACTTTTATGAGTCTTGGCCGTGGCCCTAAGCACTTTGTTTTCCAGTATTACCACCGGATACATAAATGTCACAGACATATGACTGGGTGAACCTTTTCAGATTGTGACTCAGCTTTGCTGAAGTCCCCAGTTAGAGGTGTCCAGAGCTCTTAAGCACACTCTTTTTGCTTTGGATTATGACTTTAACCACTCAGTCTCAAGCTTTTCACTTGACCTGCATGCCATAAGCACATGGTTAGGGACAGCTTGATTTAGCCGCTTAGGCCTGGATTTTATTTCCTTGGGCCCTCATATCCATTGATGCTCAAATCCTTGGATCCTTTTTACCCTTGCCTTTTGGTTTTAAGGGCTATTGGCTTTTTCTAATTGCTTTTTCTTTTTCTTTCTATTATTTTTTTTGCCACTTTTTTTTTTGCAAGCTTTTGCTATTCATTGCTTTTTCTTTCTTCAAGAATCAATTTCATGATTTTCAGATTATCAATAGCATTTCTCTTTGTTCATCATTCTTTCAAGAGCCAACAATTTTAACATTCATAAACAACAAGATAAAAAATATGCAATGTTCAAGCATTCATTCAGAAAACAAAAAGTTTTGTCACCACATCAATATAATTAAACTAAATTCAAGGATAAATTAGAAACTCATGTACCTCTTGTTTTTTTGTATTAAAAACATGTTTCATTTAAGAAAGGTGAAGGATTCATGGAATTATTCATAGCTTTAAGACATAGTTACTACATACTAATGATCATGTAATAAAGACACAAACATAGATAACATAAAGCTTAAAAATCAAAAAACAGAGAAATAAGAACAAGGAATGAGTCCACCTTAGTGATGGTGGCGCTTTCTTCTTGAAGAACCAATGATGTCCTTGAGCTCTTCTATGTCTCTTCCTTGCGTTTGTTGCTCCTCCCTCATTGCTCTTTGATCTTCTCTAATTTCATGGAGAATGATGGAGTGTTCTTGATGTTCCACCTTTAATTGATCCATATTGTAACTCAAGTCTTCTAAAGAAGTGTTCAGTTGTTCCCAATAATTGTGTGGAGGAAAATGTATCCCTTGAGGTATCTCAAGGATTTCTTGATGAGGGAATTCCTCATGCTCTTGTTGAGGTCCATGAGTGGGCTCTCTTGATGTGCAGTCAAATGCTCTACTACTAAGCTATGGACCCTTGAGATGAATTTCTCCATCTCCCACGACTCGGAGGTGGAAGCTTTTGTCTTCCCTTTCCTCTTTCTAGAGGTTTCTCCGGCCTTAGGTGCCATAAATGGTTATGTAAAAACAAAAAGCTATTTTGAATTTGAAGGTAGGTGGAGATCCTGTGGAGTCCACAGATCTTGAGGTGATCCTGTGGGGTCCACAGATCCTGAGGTGATCCTGTGGGTCCACAGATCTTGAGTTATCAAGGATTTACATCCCTGCACCAATGAGGCGTGTAAAATGCCCTTTTCATGCAATCCTGGCGTTCAACGCCAGATTGATGCTTGTTTCTGGCGTTGAACGCCAGCTTCATGCTTGTTTTGGGTGTTCAACGCCCATTTGCAGCATGTTTCTGGCGTTGAACTTCAATTCCATGCTTGTTTCTGGCGTTCAGCGCCAACTCTCCTTAGGGTGTCTTCCTGGCGTTTAAATGCCCAAATGTTGCTTGTTTCTGGCATTCAACACCAGTTCCATGCTCTAATCTGGCGTTGAACGCCAGCCAGATGCTCCTTACTGGCGTTTAAACGCCTATAAGCCCTTCCTCCAGGGTGTGCTTTTTCTTTTGCTGCTTTTGATCCTATTTTTAATTTTAATATTTATTTTGTGACTCCACATGATCACAAACCTAATAAAACATAAAAGAACAATAAAAGAAAAATAAAATAAGATAAATAAAAACTGGGTTGCCTCCCAATAACTACTCCTTTAATGTCACTAGCTTGACAGTGGGCTCTCATGGAGCCTCAAAGTTGATCAGGTCAATGTTGTAGACTCCCAACACCAAACTTAGAGTTTGAATGTGGGGATTCAACACCAAACTTAGAGTTTGGTTGTGGCCTCCCAACACCAAACTTAGAGTTTGATTGTGGGGGCTTTGTTTGACTCTGTACTGAGAGAAGCTTTTCATGCTTCCTCTCCATTATTAAAGAAGAGCACCCTTGGGTCTTAAACACAAGGTAGTCCCCATTCAATTGAAGGACTAATTCTCCTCTGTTAACATCTATCACAGCTCCTGCTGTGGCTAGGAAAGGTCTTCCAAGGATGATGCATTCATCATCCTCCTTCCTAGTGTCTAAGATTATGAAATTAGCAGGGATATAAAGGCCTTCAACCTTTACCAACACGTCCTCTACCAATCCATAAGCTTGTCTTACTGATTTGTCTGCCATTTGCAATGAGAATATGGTAGGCTGTACCTCAATGATCCCCAGCTTCTCCATTACAGAGAGTGACATAAGATTTATGCCTGACCCTAGGTCACACAGAGCTTTTTCAAAGGTCATGGTGCCTATGGTACAGAGTATTAAGAATTTACCAGGATCTTGTTTCTTTTGAGGTAAAGTTTGCTAAACCCATATATCTAGTTCACCAATGAACAAGGGAGGTTCACCTTCCCAAGTCTCATTACCAAACAACTTGGCATTCAGCTTCATGATAACTCCTAGATATTGAGCAACTTGATCTCCAGTTACATCTTCATCCTCTTCAGAGGAAGAATAGTTTTCAGAGCTCATGAATGGCAGAAGGAGGTTTAATGGGATTTCTATGGTCTCTATATGACCTTCAGATTCCTTTAAGTCCTCAATAAGGAACTCCTTCTTGCTTGAGAGACGTCCCCTGAGGTCTTCCTTATTGGGATTCACGTCCTCTCTTTCCTCTCTAGGTTTGGCCATGTTGATTATGTCAATGGCCTTGCACTCTCTTTTTGGATTCTCTTCAGTATTGCTTGGGAGAGTACTATGAGGGGGTTTAGTGACTTTCTTACACAACTGGCCCACTTGTGCTTCCAAATTTCTGATGGAGGACCTTGTTTCACTCATGAAGCTTAAAGTGGCCTTAGACAGATCAGAGACTATATTTGCTAAGTTAGAGGTGCTCTGCTCAGAATTCTCTGTCTGTTGCTGAGAAGATGATGAAAAAGGCTTGCTATTGCTAAACCTGTTTCTTCCACCATTATTAAAGCCTTGTTGAGGCTTTTGTTGATCCTTCCATGAGAAATTTGGATGATTTCTCCATGAGGGGTTATAGGTGTTGCCAAAGGCTTCCCCCATGTAATTTACTTCTGCCATTGTAGGGTTTTTAGGATCATAAGCGTCTTCTTCAGAATATGCTTCTTTAGTGCTGTTGGATGTATTTTGCCATCCATTCAGACTTTGAGAAATCATGTTGACTTGCTGAGTCAACATTTTATTCTGAGCCAATATGGCATTTAGAGCATCAATTTCAAGAACTCCCTTCCTCTAATGCGTCCCATTATTCACGGAATTCCTCTCAGAAGTGTACATGAATTGGTTATTTGCAACCATTTCAATAAGTTCCTGAGCTTCTGCAGGCATATTCTTTAGGTGAATGGATGCACCTGCAAAATGATCCAGTGATATCTTAGAGAACTCAGACAGACCATAATAGAATATATCTATCATGGTCCACTCTGAAAACATGTCAGAAGGACACTTTTTGGTCATCTGCTTGCATCTTTCCCAAGCTTCATAGAGGGATTCACCATCTTTTTGCTTGAAGGTCTGAACATCCACTCTAAGCTTGCTCAGCTTTTGAGGAGGAAAGAATTTAACCAAGAAGGCTGTGACCAGCTTATCCCAAGAGTCCAGGCTATCCTTAGGTTGTAAGTCCAACCATGTTCTAGCTCTGTCTCTTACAGCAACAGGGAAAAGCATGAGCCTGTAGACTTCAGGATCTACTCCATTATTCTTAACAGTCTCACAGATCTACAAGAATTCAGTTAAAAACTGATAGGAATCTTCTGATGGAAATCCATGAAACTTGTAGTTTTGTTGTATTAGAGCAACTAATTGAGGTTTCAACTCAAAATTGTTTGCTCCAATGGCAGGAATTGAGATGCTTCTTCCATCAAACTTGGAAGTAGGTGTAGTATAATCACCAAGCATCCTCCTTGCATTATTGTTGTTGGGTTCGGCTGCCATATCCTTTTCTTGTTCGAAAATTTCAGTAAGGTTGTCTCTGGATTGTTGTAATTTAGCTTCTCTTAGTTTCTTCTTCAGAGTCCTTTCAGGCTCAGGATCAGCTTCAACAAGAATGCCTTTTTCCTTGTTCCTGCTCATATGAGAAAGAAGAGAACAGAAAAGGAAGAGGAATCCTCTATGTCACAGTATAGAGGTTTCTTTATGTTAGTAGAAGAAGAAAGGAATAGAAGAAGGACAAGAGTTAAGAATCCAAACACAAGGGTGAAGATAGGTTCAGATTCGTGAGAAGAAGTGTTAGCATATAAATAAATAAATAGAAGAAGATGAGAGGGGGAGAATTTCGAAAATAAATTTTGAAAAACAGTTAGTGATTTTCGAAAATTACAAGGAAATAAAATTAAAATTAAAATTTAAAATAATTAATTAATTAAAAAAAATTTTAAAAAGGAAGGAGAAATTTTTTAAAATTAGAGAGGGAAAAGTAGTTAGGTAGTTTTGAAAAAGATAAGAAACAAACAAAATGTCAATTATTTAGTTGAAAAAGATTTGAAAATCAATTTTAAAAAGATAAGAAGATAAGACGTTAGAAGGGATATTTTGAAATCAAATTTTTGAAAGAGATATGATTTAAAAGGATATGATAAAAAGATATGATTAAAAAGATATGGTTGAAAAAGATTTAATTTTTAAAATTAAAATTAATTACTTGACTAACAAGAAACTAAAAAATATGATTCTAGAATTTAAAGCTTGAACCTTTCTTAACAATAAAGTAACAAACTTCAAATTTTTGAATCAATCACATTACTTGTTAGTTAAGTTTCGAAAATTTGAAATAAAATAAGAAAATGATTTTGAAAAATAGTTTTAAATTTTCGAAAATCATAAGATAAAAGTAAAAGAGATTTGATTTTTGAAAAAGATTTTGAAAAGATAAGATTTTTAAAATTGAAAATTTGACTTGACTTATAAGAACTAACTAATTTTAAAATTTTTTGACTAAGTCAACTCAAATTTTTGAAATTGAGAGAAAAAAGGAAAAGATATTTTTTTATTTTTTTGAATTTTTAATGATGAGAGAGAAAAACACAAATATGACCCAAAACATGAAAATTTTGGATCAAACACATAATGCATGCAAGAACACTATGAATGTCAAGATGAACACCAAGAACACTTTGAAGATCAAGATGAACATCAAGACTTATTTTTGAAAAAATTTCAAGAAAAGAAAACATGTGGTGGACGAAATTGTGATCGTCTTTGTATTTGCATGAGATTTAAAAATTGGCTCTATTGGAATTTATGATCACAACTCCATTCAACTTAACCAGCAAGTGTACTGGGTCATCCAAGTAATACCTTACGTGAGTAAGGGTCGATCCCACAGAGATTGTTGGCATGAAGCAAGCTATGGTCACCTTGTAAATCTCAGTTAGGCAGATTAAATTGTTATGCGTTTCGAAAATTAATAATAAATAGAAAATAAAAAGGGATAGAAATACTTATGTAAATCAATAGTGGGAATTTTAGATAGGCGTGTGGAGATGCTAGAATCCTTTCGAATCTCTACTTTCTTATTGCTTTCATCCAATCCTTCTTACTCCTTTCCATGGCAAACTTTATGTAGGGCATCACCGTTGTCAATGGCTACATCCCATCCTCTCAGTGAAAATGGTCCTATGCTCTGTCACAGCACGGCTAATCATCTGTCGGTTCTCAATCAGGTTGGAATAGAATCCCTTGATTCTTTTGCGTCTATCACTAACGCCCAGCCTTCAGGAGTTTGAAGCTCGTCACAGTCATTCAATCCCGGAATCCTACTCGGAATACCACAGACAAGGTTTTAGACCTTCCGGATTCTCATGAATGCCGCCATCAATTCTAGCTTATACCACGAAGATTCTGTTGGGGAATCTAAGAGATATGCGCCCGGCCTAAGGTAGAACGGAAGTGGTTTTCAGTCACGTGCGTTCATAGGTGAGAATGATGATGAGTGTCACGGATCATCACATTCATCAAGTTGAAGTGAAACGTATATCTTGGAATAAGAATAAAAGAGAATTGAATAGAAATTAATAGTAATTGTATTGAAACTTGAGGTACAGCAGAGCTCCACACCCTTAATCTATGGTGTGCAGAAACTCCACCGTTGAAAATACATAAGTGAAAGGTTCAGGCATGGCCGAATGGCCAGCCCCCAAAACGTGATCACGGGATTCAAAATACAATCCAGGATCCAGGATGATAATGTGATAGTAAAAGGTTCTATTTATAATAAACTAGCTCCTAGGGTTTACATGAGTAAGTAATTGATGCATGATGAGCGGATAATTTGTACGCTTTTTGGCATTGTTTTTAGTATGTTTTTAGTAGTTTGAGTCGAGTTTTTAGTATATTTTTATTAGTTTTTAGTTAAAATTCACTTTTCTGGACTTTACTATGAGTTTGTGTGTTTTTTTGTGATTTCAGGTATTTTCTGGCTGAAATTGAGGGACCTGAGCAAAAATTTGATTCAGAGACTGAAAAGGACTGCAGATGCTGTTGGATTCTGACCTCCCTGCACTCGAAGTGGATTTTCTGGAGCTACAGAAGCCCAATTGGCGCGCTCTCAACGGAATTGGAAAGTAGACATCCTGGGCTTTCCAGCAATGTATAATAGTCCATACTTTGCCCGAGATTTGATGGTCCAAACCGGCGTGGCAAATCAGCCTCAGAATTTCCAGCGTTTAACGCTGGAACTGGCATAAAACTTGGAGTTAAACGCCCAAACTGGCATGAAAGCTGGCGTTTAACTCCAGAAAAGGTCTCTACACATGAAAGCTTCAATGCTCAGCCCAAGCACACACCAAGTGGGCCCGGAAGTGGATTTTTCTGTCATTTACTCATTTCTGTAAAACCTTAGGTTACTAGTTCACTATTAATAGGATCTTTTGACATTGTATCTGAACATCATGACACTTTACACGTTTCTTTGTGTATCTTCCATGGCATGAGTCTCTAAACCCCATGGTTGGGGGTGAGGAGCTCTGCTGTGTCTTGATGGATTAATGCAATTACTACTATTTCTTATTCAATCATGCTTGCTTCCATTCTAAGATATCACTTGCTCTTAACCCGGATGAATGTGATGATCCGTGACACTCATCATCATTCTCAACCATGAACGTGTGCCTGACAACCACCTCCGTTCTGTCTTAGATTAAGTAGATATCTCTTGGATTCTTTAATCAGAATCTTCGTGGTATAAGCTAGAACTGATGGCAGCATTCAAGAGAATCCGGAAGGTCTAAACCTTGTCTGTGGTATTATGAGTAGGATTCAATGATTGAATGACTGTGACGAACTTCAAACTCCTGAGGGTGGGGCATTAGTGACAGACGCAAAAGAATCATTGGATTCTATTCCGGCCTGATTGAGAACCGACAGATGGATAGCCGTGCCGTGACAGGGTGCGTTGAACATTTCCACTGAGAGGATGGGAGGTAGCCATTGACAACGGTGAAACCCTACATACAGCTTGCCATGGAAGGAGCCTTGCGTGTTTGATGAAGAAGACAGTAGGAAAGCAGAGATTCAGAAGACGGAGCATCTCCAAAACCTCAACCTGTTCTCCATTACTGCATAACAAGTACTCTTTTTCATGTTCTTTTGCTTTTCACAATCAACCCTGATAATCTTTGATATCCTGACTAAGATTTACAAGATAACCATAGCTTGCTTCAAGCCGACCATCTCCGTGGGATCGACCCTTACTCACGTAAGGTATTACATGGACGACCCAGTGCACTTGCTGGTTAGTTGTGCGGAGTTGCAAAAGTGTGATTGCAATTTCGTGCACCAAGTTTTTGGCACCGTTGCCGGGGATTGTTCGAGTTTGGACAACTGACGGTTTATCTTGTTGCTTAGATTAGGACTGTTTTGTTTTTATTGGTTTAGAGTCTTTTAGTTGAGTCTAGTTTCATATTTTAAGTTTGGTGTCAATTGCATGCTTTTGCTTTTCTTTTAATTTTCGATTTTGCATGTCCTAAGTCCCTTTTTGATCTGTAAAAATTCTAAGTTTGGTGTCCTCTTTGTGTTTTTCTTTTAAAATTTTCGAAAAATTGTGTTTGATTTTCTAAAAATTTTAAGTTTGGTGTCATTTTGTTGTTTTTCTCTCTCTTCTTTTCAAAAATCAAATCTTTTTCATAAAAATTTTTCAATCATATCTTTTTAATGGCTATTTTCAAAATCTCTTTAATTAACTAATTGATTCAGTTCTCAATTTGCTTTGATCTTATTTTCTTTTTGATTTTCGAATTTTTATTTTAATTTCCTTTTGTTTTATTTTATTTTTTCGATTAATTAAAAAAAAAATTATCTATTTGCAATCCATATCATTTCCCTTTATCCATTATGGACCTAAGTGGGATTGATCAGTCCAGAAGGACTCTGGGGTCATATGCTAACCCCAATACAGCTGCATATGGGAGTAGCATCTGTACACCTCCCATCAAAGCAAGCAGCTTTGAGCTAAATCCTCAACTCATTATCATAGTGCAGCAAAATTGCCAGTATTTCGGTCTTCCACAGGAAGAACCTACTGAGTTTCTGGCACAGTTCTTACAAATTGTTGACACAGTACATGATAAAGAGGTGGATCAGGATGTCTACATACTATTACTGTTTCCATTTGCTGTAAAAGATCAAGCTAAAAGGTGGTTGAATAACCAACCTACAGCAAGCATAAAGACATGAAAACAGTTATCAGACAAATTCCTGAATCATTTTTACCCTCCAAAGAGGATGACACAGCTAAGGTTGGACATCCAAGGCTTTAAACAAGAGGATAATGAATCCCTTTATAATGCCTGGGAGAGGTATAGAGGTATGCTAAGAAAATGCCCCTCTGAAATGTTTTCAGAGTGGGTACAGTTAGACATCTTCTACTATGGGCTTACAGAAAAAGCTCAGATGTCTTTAGACCACTAAGCTGGTGGATCTATACACATGAGGAAGACAATTGAAGAGGCTCAAGAGCTTATAGACACTGTTGCTAGAAACCAATATTTGTACTCTAGCAATGAGTTCTCTCCAGAAGAGGAAGTCATGACAGTAGTCACTGACCCTAATCCTCAAGAACAGATGATTGAGCTTAATCAACAATTGCTCCTGATGACAGAACAGTTAGCAGAATTTAAAGAGATGCTCCATGAAACTAAAGTTGCTAACAAGAACATAGAACTGCAGTTGAATCAAGCAAAACAGCAAATATCTAAACAGATAACAGAGGAATGTCAAGCAGTTCAACTGAGGTGGGAAGACACTGGATAACACTGCCCAAAAGAGCAAAGAACAAATAAGGAACAATTGACAGAGGATAACCAACCTACTGTTCAAAATCCCTCTGAGGACAGTAAGAGCCCAGAGAGGAATGCTAGTGGCGTTCAAACGCCAGAAAGGGAGGGAAAGCTGGCGTTAAACGCCCATTCCCTGCCCAGTTCTGGCGTTCAAACGCCAGAAAAGGGGGAAAAGTTGGCGTTAAACGCCCATTTCCACCCAATCCTGGCGTTCAGACGCCAAGGGAGGATCAGACACCTGAAAGTGCTGACAGTAATCCCTCTAACAAGGCTCTTCAACCACTTCTGTAAGAATAAACGCAGCAACTAAGGTTGAAGAATATAAAGCCAGATGCCTTATCCTCAAAAACTCCGCCAAGCGGAGCAGGATAAGCAATTTGCCCTTTGCAGACTATCTAAGGACTCTTGAAATAAAGA